>NW_007727801.1:184513-202074 GCF_000696425.1 Galeopterus variegatus | reverse complement strand
GCAAAAAAAAAAAAAAAAAAAAAAAAAAGAAGAGTTATGTTTCTAGAACTTGTTGTTGGTAGCAACTGTTTATTATATTCAGGAAATTTCTCCCTATTCCTGCTTTTCTAAGAACAACAACAACAAAAAAAAATGAGTGGTGAATTGCTTTTCATTTTCTAGTATTAAACCATCCTGACATTTAAGGTATCAACACAATGTGCTTCTGATGTATTTTGTTAAAACACATTGCTGAGGAGGCGGGGCTAGACATGCTTGGGGCACATCTATCTCACAGAAAAAGACCAGAACAACTAATAGACGACTAAATACTGACAGGAGCATCTGTGGGGGAGTGCAAAAGTGCAGCAGTAGACTGGTGAGATCCCTGTGGAGCACAGAAGCTCAGGATGACAACGTAGAGGGGACAACACAGCTTCTCTCAACCTCTAAATCTCTGCCACTGGGATTGGTGCAGGAAAGACATTCCCTTGCAGAGACAAGATAGGAAGAGGGCCCATACCAACACGCACCTCACCACAGAGACCTGCAGCTCCTACTGCAAGAGGATTCCACAGCCCTTACAAGCCAGAGACAAGTGCAGGGAGTTGTCTAGAACATAAGCAGGGCATTGCTCCAGAACAGGAGCACATACCATGCACTGGCCTCTCCTCACCCTCATTTCTCAAGCTGATGTAGTATGGCACCATCTTGAAACCAGAACCACTGTGGGAACTCACCTTGCACTAAGGGCCAGTAGCCTCTGTCCACCCTCATAGGAAAGGCTACAATGCCCTGATCCCAGCAGCTTGAAGCCTGGAACAAGGAGCTGCTGTGACTCCAGTCCTGCATGACTGGGAAGACAATCCCAGGCCTGCTGAACTGAGGTGAGTTTGTGCTCTGTTAATGATCTGCAAATAAAAACACAAAGATGAAAGATCCACGTAAGCTTATACAGTGAACACTGTAGCTGAAATGGCATAGATGAGGAGGGCCCGAAGATTATCTTCAGCTATCTGAAGCTGTTCAGGAAGAACTGTTTCTTGGGGAGACCATCTTTCCTTTGCATACAGCCCCCAGAGTACATCTGTGCCACCTGGAGACAGAAAACAATTGTTTTTGCAATAATTAGCACAAGAAAATGTGTAACATAAATCCTCAATTTTTTGGACCCTTCCTACACACCACTGTAGGACTAATGCAGCGACAATCCATTTAGCTGGGAGGTGTGTGGATATAACTTTCTGCCAGCACAGGGGAGTGCCAATAACTCCATTATCATCTTCCACATTAAGCACTTATACATCCTTCACTGTATCAAATAAACTTCTTTCAAATGTATTTATAATTGACTATGAAGCTGAAAGAGAGCCAGTGAAAACAGACACCCCTGAGCAGAATTGATCACTAAGAAAGAGAACCTCAGCGCTTAAGCTGGGGAGGCCAAAAGAAGCAAGTAAGGGTCACAGAAAGCATCAGTGAAGCCTGGGAGGGCAAAGATCTCTGTTGCACTCATCACGGTAACCCTGGTGCCTAGCGCTAACACAGAGTCATGCAGTTGATTAAATTTTGTACAAGGAATACATGAAAATCAAAAGAGTGGTTCCTACCAAAGGCAGGAATAAAGACAGGAAATCTCTGCTAGCACTGCATGCTAGAGACGGGCATTTTTTATCTCCAACACTAGTTCAGAGATTCAGAGAACCAGACTGAAGAGGGAGGCAAACCTACCTGCATATAAGAGCTGCATTAGACACCCTCACTCAATCTGTTCGGCAAACATTTTGAGAGCCTGCAGCACCTACTGTTCTAGCTGGGGATGGAGCAGTAAACAAAACCAAGTCCCCACTCTCGCCACTCATTGAGTTTATACAGTAATGGGGAAAAAACAAAATAAGAAAACAAGTAAAAACATAGGGTATTAAGTCTAAGGGAAAAAAATCTCCTGGTGAGAGGGACAGAAAATGCTTGAGTTGGGAAAGCATTGCAATTTTGTATCAGACGGGTAAGCAAGGCCTCACTGGTAAGACATGTCTGAGCAAGAGAAGCAAAGACAGAGAGAGCAATCTGTAAAACTTTCTAACAGAAGAGTGTTCCAGGCAAAGTTCTAAGATGCTGACATGAGATCACGTCTACTATGAGAGGAAGAAAGAGATCACTGCTGCTACAGCAATGAGCGAGAGGGAAGTCGTAAGAGATGGGGACAGCGGGGTAGCAGGGGACCGGACCATAGAGTAAGGCCTTGTAGGACACAGTAAGGAAATGGAAGATTCAGAGTAGAGTGGTGAGAAAGTGTAGGTAGATAAGACAAATGCCTGAGAGAGAAAAACTGGGCTAAGGTCAATGCACACCACATCTGCACTTAACAGTGAATGGAGCAAAGGGAAATTCCACACCCTATCTGTTGGCAAATACCAAGTATTAATTTATCTTTTGTAGAAGATAAATAAACAAATCAAAACAACCAGGAATCTATGAAAAATATTTCAAAGCACGGGGAATGCTTCCATCCTGAAATTTTGCAAGTATAAGAAAGTTGTTTGGAAAACTGTTCACTATCTTCAAAAATGGAAGAAAATATGTTAATAAAAAGTTATGAGAAAAGCTGAAGTTCAAGGAAAATAGAATGAGATAATAATGATGACATTGAGGAGAAAATGGTTCACAAGAGCCACAGTAAACATCATTTGTTAAACCTTTAAATTTGTGCTAGGAACTGTCCTAAGCCCTTCACAGATGTGACCAAATTTAGTCACCACAACACTATTAATTGGGTATTATTAGCTCTACTTTACAAATTATAAAATTTCTTAAGGCAAAAGTAAGCACTCTTCTTTATGGAGAAGATATAGCATGCAAAAATAAAATTTTTATTTTATTCTTTATATTTCTATTTTCTACCATGGACATAGTTAGAGACCATAAAAACAAATAAAAAAGTAGTTTGCCAAGTGAACCCAGTATGACCAGAATTGTTAAGATCCACACAAGTACTCTTGATATATACCTGATTGTCACCATCAAAATCATAGATAGAACTTCAGAGAAGATAAACGGAGAACACGTAGAATATTATTTGAAAACATAGGAAGATATAAAGAGAAACCCTTTCAATTGTTTTTTCCCAGGGAAATAATTTGTTGCTATTGACTAGTTCATGACCACAATCTAGGTAAGATAGGAAATTGTCTGCTTTTGCATTTTGACCTTGCTACTTCTAGCACTTAACTAGCATCACTCCAAATGAAAGTGTGGGTCTATAAACTAAAGCGGTTAGAGTTCTGTGCATCCAAGCTTCCAATCCAGAAAAAGAACTCAAAGGTCCCACCCTAACAAACACATGCCTCGGCCGGCACAACTAAAGTGCATCGGTGCCCTCCTGGAGAAGTGGCCAGGCAGTCCTGCCCTCAACAGTCCCATGTAGTGGCCTCACCCACATCCTGAGAAGTGGCTGGCTGGGCCCCCTTTCTGCAGCACCATATAGGGTCGTCACCCCTGCCTGAGAACTTGCTGGCTGGGTTCTCTGCAGCCCTACCTAGAGGGCTTGTACTCTACCCAATCAAAACCTAAAGGCACATTTGTAGATGAAAGCCCTCTACAATATTCAAAAAGGTGACTGTTCCACCAGACGCACAGATATCAATGCAGGGAAACAACATAACATGACACCATCAGAGAAACATAATAATGCTTCATACTGCTCCCAAAGGAATTGAAAATTGCTTTCTTGCTGGAAAAGGAATACAAATTAATAATCTTAAGGAAATTTACTGAAATACAAGAGGATACAGGCATATACTTAAATGAAATCAGAAAAACAATTCATGATCTGAATAAGAAATTTAATAAAGAGATAGATTGAAGAATCTCAACAGACTAGATCATACAGAAGCAAGAATTTCCGATCTTGAAGACAACTGTTTTGAAATATTTTGAAAAAACACAGGAAGAAAAAAAAAAAAAAAAAAAAAAAAAAAAAAAGAAAGAAAAGAAAAGAAAAAAGAATTTAAAAAAATGAACAAAGCCTACAAGATTTATGGGTTACTATCAAGTGAACAAATATTTGAATTATGGGCATTCCAGAAAGAGAAGAAAACAAAGATACTGAAAACATAGTTTGTAAAACAGTAGCTGAAAACTTCCCTACTCTTGGGAAAGACACAAATATCCAAATCCAGGAAGTTCAGAGGTCCCCAAATAGATTCAACTCCAAAAGTCTCTCTTTAAGACACATTGTAGTCAAACTGTCAAAAGTTAAGACAGAGAGAATTCTAAAAATAGCAAGAGAAAAGTATCAGGTCATTTATAAGGGAATCCCCATTACACTAACAGCAGACTTCTCAGCAGAAACCCTACTGGCCAGAAAAAAACGGGATAATACATTCAAAGTACTGAAAGAAAAAAACGTGGCCAAGAATATTATACCTAACAAAGCTATCATTCAGAAATGAAAGAGAAATAATTTTTTTCTCAGACAAGCAAAAATTAAGGGAATTCATCACCACCCGTCTGGCCCTGTAAGAAATTCTTAGGGGAGTCCTATAAGTAGAAGAGAAGGAATGATAATGATCATCATGAAAATGCCTGAAAATGTAAAATTTACTGATAGAATAGATACACACACAAAAAAGAGAAAGGAATCAAACCTTACTAATATAGAAAACCACCAAACCACAAGGATAAACAATAAGAATGAAAGAAAGAAGCAAAGGATACACAAAACAATCAGAAAGCAAGCAGCAAAACGACAGAAGACCTCACATATCAATAATAACCTTGAATGTAAACAGATTAAATGCCCCAATTAAAAGACATAGTCTGGCTGAGTGAATAAAAAACCATGACCCATCCATATGCTGCCTGCAAGAAACACAGCTTACCTACAAAGATACACATAGACTGATAGTGAAGGGATGGGAAAAGATATTCCATGCAAATGGAAAACAAAAGTAAGCAGGAGCGACTATACTTAGATAAGACAGACTTTAAATAAAAATCCATACTAAGAGACAAGGAAGAGCATTATACAATGATAAAGGGATTACTAGAGCAAGAGGATATAAAAATTATAAATACATATGCACTCAATGCTGGAGTACCCAGATGTATAAAGCAAATGTTATCATATATAAAGGTAGAGACAGATAGCAACAAAATAATAGTTGAGGACTTTAAAACCCCACTCTTGAGGCTTCTGGTCAGGATGTCAGAATAGATGATCCCCAGTGTCACTATCTCCCACAAATCAACCAATTTGCAACAATAAAAAAACAACAACAGCCAAGCCAGGGCCACTAGAGATCAGGGGAAGAGGAGGAGAGACCCACGGAGTGCATGAAGGTGGGAGAAGCCACGATGAGAGAAAGAAGCATCCACTCTGACTGTTTCAAATCACAGCTGCTTCCAGGCTGGAGCTGCTGAGCGCATGGAGCAGGAGCTGACAAAAGCTGCAGTTGTGCCCTTTGGGTGAAGTTATTTGGAGATGGCAGGAAAAAAGAGGGCCTTGGTGGCCCCCAGGCTAGCAAGACCTTTAATAGTGTTCCAATGGATGCACACAGGGGTGAGGAGCCACAACAACTGAAAAAAATGAACCTCTCAGAGGCCAGTGAGTCATCACAAGGCTCTGGAGCATGGCCTGTCCGATGGGAAGTTTTTGGAGCACGGGCAGTAGGGGACACAGCCCCACTGGGGGAACACTGGGGCATAGAAAGGACAGCTGATCTGCCCCCCAATCAGCACAGGACCACTCAAAGGAGACTGGTCAGGAATATAGAATTGCATGGGGTGCAGTTTGATGAAAAGACTCAGGGATCAGAGTTTCTATACAACCCAGGTGCACCCAGAAGTGCCTATAAAGTCAACCATTAACACCTGAGCTGCACAAAAAGCCTTCCCTAGGGAATCAGCAGCAAATCAGCAGTATAACACAGCTCAAGTACTGGTCCCCACAGGAAGTTCCCTCATTTTAGAAGTAAGCAAAGGACAACAAATTAGTTCCAGCACAGAGTTTAAATGGTGGGAAGAGCAAATAATCCAACACAGAAATGAAAGAAAAAACAAAGTACCCACAACCAGAGACAAAGTTTGATATTAACTAGTAAAGGTCTCATTTCACCAAAGAACACCTATAACACCTAGAAGGATGAGTAGTCCCCTGGGAAACCAGAAAGTAGTCACCCAGAAAGCAGGGAGGGCCAGTGTCCTCAGCCATGCCCCCCAACACCCACAACAAGTCCTAAGGGTGGGGGCCTTGGGCGTTGGCCACACCACCCCAACACGTGCACCCACCCCAGTGAGGACCACTGAGCTGCTGCAGGAAGCATCCCCTGGGCTCTCCTGATCCAGGGTGGTGGGGGGCTTAGGGCCTCAGCCACGCCCCCCAACATGTGCAACCAGCCCAGCAATGACCACCGAGTTGCTGCAGGAAGCACCCTGGACTTTCCACCACCAGGGCAGTGGGGGACCAAGAGCCTTGGCCATGCCCCCCTGACAACTGCAACTAGCCCAGTGACAATCACTGAGCCACAGCAAGAAGGGCCCTGGGTTCCTGAGCTGGGGTGGTGGGGGGCGAAGGCTTTTGCCACAGCTCCCTGACATCTGTACCCAGCCCAGCAATGACCAAGCCACCACTGAAAGCCCCCTGGTCTCCCCTGTGGGAATGAGGGGGGTGCCACAGGCCTCAATCCCACCCCCCTCTTTCCTCCTTCTTCCATCCCATTTCCTTCCTCTTTCCCCTCTCCCCCCGCAACTGCTCCACAACAACATCATAGAATGTAAAAAAATAATATAAATAAATAAATAAATAAATAAATCCCCACTCTCAGTACTGGAGAGATCATTGAGACATAAAATCAACAAAGAAATAATGGATTTAAATGGCTCTGTAGACCAGATGGACCTAACAGACACTTACAGGACATTTCATCCAAAAGCTGCACAATACACATTCTTTTCATCAGCTGATGCAACATTTTCCAGGATTGACCATATGCTGGGCCACAAAACTAGTCTCATCAAGTTCAAAAAAAGTTGAAATAATTTCAAGTCTTTTTTTCTGACCATGATGGAATAAAACTAAAAATCCATAAGAAGAGGAACTTTCGAAACTACACAAATACATGGAAATTAAACAATATGCTCTTGAATGACCATTGAGTCAAAGAAGAGATTAAGAAGGAAATAAATTCCTTGAAACAAATGAAGACAGAATACTGCCTTCAAAATCAGTGGAAAACTGCCAAAGCAGTATTAAGAGGAAAGTTTATAGCACTGATGTCTACATGAAAAATAAAAAGAAATATTTCAAATAAACAACCTACCAATACACTCAAGGAACTAGAAAAGTAAGAATAAACTAAACCCAAAATAAGTAGAAGAAGAGAAATAAAAGTAAGAGCAGAACTAAATGAAATTGAGACTAAAAATACAATAGATTAATCAAATGAAAAGTTGTTTTTTTTTTTTTAAATTTTTAAAATTTTTTTATTTTTTGTCTTTTTTCGTGTCCGGCAACGGATCGCAACCCTCAGTGTCGCGCCCGTACCGGACCGGGACCGGCAAAGGGATCGCAACACTCGGTGATGCACCCGCACCTCGCTCAGCCAGTGAGCGGGAACCGGTCTGTATGTGGGATCCGAACCCTCCGAGGGAGCGCCGCCGCGCTTCCCAAGCGGTGCACTGTAGCAGTGCGCCACCGGGCCGGCCCGAAAAGTTGTTTTTTTGAAAAGATAAACAAAATTGACAGATCATTAGCCAGGATAACAGGAAAAAAAAAAAAAAAGGAAAAAGAGAAAAGACCCGAAAGGAGACATTATAACTGATACCTCTGAAATACAAAGGATTATTAGAGACTATTATGAACAATTACATGCCAATAAATTTGAAAACTTAGAAAACATGGATAAATTCCTTGACATACATAACCTACCAAGACTGAACCAGAAGAAATTGAAAACTTGAATAGACCAATTACAAGTAACAAAAATTCTCCCAACAAAGAAAAGTGCAGGACTAGATGGCTTTACTGCTGAATTTTCTCAAACATTTAAAGAAGAACTAATACCAATATTTCTTAAACTATTTCAAAAAATTGAAGTGGATGGAATTCTTCTAAACTCATACTATGAGGCCAGCATTACCCTGATACTAAAATGAGGCAAGGACAACAATAAAAAGAAAACAACAGGCCAATATCCCTGACGAACAGAGATGCAAAAATTCTCAACAAAATACTAGCAAACCAAATCCAACAGCACATTAAAAAGAGTTATCCCAGGGATGCAAGGATGGTGCAACATACACAGATCAATAGATGTAATACATTGCATCAACAGAATAAAAGAAAAAAAAAACAACATGTGATCATCTCAATAGATGCAGAAAAAGTATTTGGTAAAATTCAACACCACTTCATGATAAAGACTCTCAGCAAATCAGGTATAGAGAGAAAGTATCAGTACAATAAAGGCTGTTAGCTAGAAACTTTTCCCATTATAACTGGAACAAGACAAGGGTGTGCACTCTCACCACTTCTATTCAACATAGTACTGGAAGTCTTAGTCAGAGCAATTTGGCAAGAGAAACAAATAAAGGGCATCCAAATTGCAAAGGAAGAAGTCAAAATGTCCCTGTTTGCCAATGACATGATTTTATATAGAGAGAATCCTAAACACTACCAAAAAAACTCCCATACCTGATAATTCAGTAAAGTTGCAGGACACAAAACCAACATATAAAAATTAGTAGCATTTTTACACACCAACAATGAATGAGCAAAGAAAGAAATCAAGAAAGCAATCCTATTTATAATAGCAGCAACAACAACAAAAATAAAATACCTAGAAGTAAGTTTAACCAAGGTGGTGAAAGAGCTCTACAAGGAAAACTATAAAACGCTGGTTAAAAAAATTAAAGATGACAAAAAATTGGAAAGACATCCCATGCTCATGGATTGGAAAAATTAATATTGTCAAAATGGCTATACTCTCCAAAGTGATCTACAGATTCAATGCAATCCCCATCAAACTACCAAAGACATACTTCACAGAAATAGAAAAAACAATTCAAAAATTTATATGAAACAAGAAGCGACCCTGAGTAGCCAATAGCAATCTTGAGCAAAAAGAACAAAGCATCACACTCTCTGACTTCAAAATATACTACAAAGCTATAGTAATCAAAACAGCATGGTACTGGCACAAAAACAAACACATAGACTAAGAACAGAGTAGGGAATTCAGAAATAAATTGATGTACCTATCAACAAAGGAGCCAAGAATGTACACAGGGGAAAGGACAGTCTCGTCAATAAATGCTGGTGAGAAAATTGGAGATCCATATGCAAAAGAATAAAACTAGACCCCTATCTTTCATCATCTACCAAAATTAGCTCAAAATGGATTAGAAACTTAAATGTAAGACCTAAAACTATAAAACTTCTAGAAGAAAACACAAGAGAAACACTTCAGAACGTATGATTGGGCAAAGATTGTATGAATAAGACTTCTAAAGCACAGGCAACACAAACAATAATAAACATTTGGGATTATATCAAACTAAAAAGCTTCTGCACAGCAAAGAAAACAATCAAAGGAATGAAAAGACAACCTGCAGAATGGGAGAAAATATTTCCAAACTATGCATCTGACAAGGGATTAATATTCAAAATATACAAAGAACTCAACATAATAGTAAAAAAGTAATCCAATTAAAAAATGGGCAAATGAGCAGAATAGATATTTCTCAAAAGAGGACATACAAATGGTTGACAGGTACATGAAAAAATGCTCAACATCATTAATCATCAGTGAAATGCAAATCAAAACCTCAATGAGATATCATCTCATCCCAGTTAGAATAGCTATTATCAATAAGACAGAAAAAATTAAATACTGGTGAGGATGTGGAGAAAGGGGAACTTTTCTACATTACTAGTGAGAAGGTAAATTAGTACAGCCATTATGAAAAGCAGTATGGAGTTTTCTCAAAAAACTGTAGCTAGAACTACCATTTAATCCAGCAACCCCACTATTGGGTATATACCCAAAGGAATGGAAATCAACAAGTTGAAAGGATACCTGCACTCCCATGTTTATCACACTCTATTCACAATGATCAAGATTTGGAACCAACCTAAATGTCCACCAAGGGATGACTGGATAAAGAAAATGTGGTATATATATATAATGGAATACTACTAAGCCATAAAAAAGAATGAAATTCTGCTATTCACAGCAACATGGATGAACTTGGAGAAAATTAAGTGAAATAAGCCAGGCAGAGAAAGAAAAATACCACATGTTCTCACTTATATATGTGGAAGCTAAAAAAGTTAATGCCAGAGAAATAGAAAGTAGAATAGTCATTTTTAGAGACTAGTAAAGGGAGAGAGGGGATGTGGGATGGGGATATGATGGTCAATGAACACAAAATTGCAGAGAGAGAGAGGAAGAATAAGATTAGTGTACTATAACAATATAGGGAGACTGTAGTCAACAACAATTGCTGTATAATTTCAAGTAGCTAGTTGAAAGGATGTTAAATTCCCAACACAAAGAGGTGACAAATATTTGAGGTGATGGGTATGCTAAATACCCTGATATGATCATCGCAAACTGTATAAATGTACCCAATCATATTATACTGCATTTATATATATATATACACACACACACACACACAATTATCATGGGTCAATTAAGAAAAATAAAAAGAAAAATTCAGAGACAAGTAGATCAGAGGTTAGCAGAAATGGTGGATTGGGGTGGGGGAGGAAGAATGATTTAGCTTTTGCTGAATGGGTACAAAGAGTCTATGTTTACGAGGATAAAAATGTTTTTGAAGTAGGCAGTGTTGTCACACAGTGTTGTGAATGTAATTAATTCCACACAATAATATGTTCGAAAAGGTTTAAAATGACAATACTTATGTTTTATATATATATTTTTTACCACAATTTAAAAAATGGAAAAAAAAGGTAAAAAGTAACAAAAAACTCCGAAACACATTGCTGAACTTGGTTTGATAATGTTGTATGTAGAATTTACAATTATTATTTTTTAAATTAATTATTATTATTTTTACATTCTAAGATGTGGAGCAGGTGGGGGAAGGGGGAAAAGGGAAAGGGAAGGAGGACAGGGTGCGAGGAGGAGAATGAAGGAGGGGGGCATGGTCGAGGCTGTGGTACCCCCCTCATTCCGGCAGGGGAGCCCAGGGGGCTTCCAGCAGCAGTTTGGTTGTAGCTGGTCTGGATGCAACTTTGAAGGGGTGAGGCTGAGGCTCTCTGCCCTCCTGCAACCCCAGCTTGGGAGCCTGGGGGGCTTCTGGTCCTTCTAGGTTTTATAGGTGTTATTTGGTGGTGTTAGACGTTTACTGGTTAATATCAGAACGTTGTGTCTGATCTGTGGGCTTTTTGTTTTTTCTTTCAGTTCTGTGTTGGATTATTCGCTATTCCCACTATTTAAACTCAACGCTGGAACTAATTTGTTATCCTTTGCTTACTTCTAAAATGGGGAAACTTCCTGTGGGACCAGCACTTGAGCCCTGTGGTTGAGGTAAATTGCTGCTTTGCTGCTGATTCTCTGGGGAAGGCTTTTTGTGCAGCTCAGGTGTTAGTTGTTGAACTTGTAAGAACTTCCAGGTCTTTGAGAGATCTGGTACACCTGGGTTGTTTGGAAACTCTGGTCTGGGCCTGAGTCTTTTCAGCAAATTGCACCCCCTGCAGTTCTATATTCCTGACCAGTCTCCACTGAGTGGTCCTATGATGATTGGAGGGCAGACAGCTGTCCATGCTGTGCCCCAGTGTTCTCCTGGTGGCTTGTCTCCCCTACTCCCCATACTCCAAACACTTCCCATGGGATGGGCCATGCATTGGTCCTTGCAGTGACTTACTGGACTCCTTTTTAAAGTTGTCTGTGGCCCCTCCCTCCTATGTGGGTCCACAGGAACCCTGTTAGTGGTCTTGCTGGCCTGAGGGTCACAAATGCCTTCTGCTCCCCTGCAGCCTCAAGCAACTTCATCTGAAGGGCACAGAAGTGGCTTTTGCCAGCTCTTGCTTTAGTCACTTACCAGGACCAGCCCTGAAGTGGCCAGGGCTCGAAATGGGAGCTATCCTTCCTTTGTTTCATCGTGGCTTCTCCTGCCCTCACGCACTCTGTAGGTCTCTCCTCCTGAGCTCCAGTGGTCCCAGCTTGGCCGTTGTTGCTTTTTACTAGTCATAAATTGGTTGGTTGTGGGAGAGAGCGACACTGGGGACTGTCTATTCTGCCATCTTGATTGGAAGTCTCAAATTTACAATTTTTTATTCCTTATGAGATTGGCCTATTATTTTCCTTTGTCTCTGTCTGATTTTGGTATCAAGATTTTATTAGCTCTTGAAAGGATTGGGGTGCTTTTCTTCTTTTTCCGTTCTTTGAAACCATTTGACCAGAAGTCATCTGTCCATGAAGATTTGGTAAGTCTTGCTCACTAAAACTTTGACCTTTTTGTAGGTGGATTTAGATAAAAGGATTCAAATTATTTAATGATTTTAAATACATTTGTGTTCTTTATTTTGTTGAATCAATAAATTTTTGTAATTTACTTCTTACTAAAAAATATCTATTTCAGCTAAGTTTTTTACATTAATTTTTTTTTTTGAAAGAAACAACAATCACAATAATGTGCTGAACTTTCAGGAGAGAACAGAACTGTAGTTCTAGAGTTGGGAAAGGGGGAAGTGGAGGGGAGTTAGCGAAAATTTGGTTAATGGACACAACAATGACTATGTTTTGTAATGATGAATATGCTACTAATAATTTCCACTAAAACTATCATTAAAATCTCCACATTCATAGTCTTGTTTCTTTTCTCTTTTTTCATTGTCAGTTTTACTAGAAATTTACCTATTTTATTACTGTTTTATAGAATTAGCTTTTTGTTTGTTGATTTCTTTGTATCCAGGTCTATTTTTAGCTCTAAAACTGTATGTATAACACATGCATATGTATTTTTCTTTTTCATTTTCTTTTTTCCCCCTTTGTTTTAAATCTAAGCTATTTTACTTGGATGAGGGAGACTGCAGAAAAAGGACTTGCTGGCCCTTGATCTACTTCAGACATTACTCACATTATTCATGCAGATTTATGTGATAAAAAAAGGTGAGCACAGGGTCACTCTGTTGGGGACTTTCATTGCAGCCTAGTCCTTACAGGAGGTTGCTGTACACCCAGACCCAAATTCTATTTCCCATTCCTGGAGTCTTCTTAAGCCACTTCTACCCTGAAAAGTGTTCTTTTTTTTACTAAATTGGACTGCCCCACCCACCTCTGCCACCGGCCTTTTAAAATAGAAAGGTTTCTTAAGGAGAATGCTTTTTTTATAGCCAAAGAAAAAAACACGGGAATGGCACAAATACCCCATTTTAAGAAGGAAGGAACCTATACCTGGGGACATCTAAAAAACTTTCTCAAGCAGGCTGAATTCTCTCAGGGTATTGTTTCACCAAAATGTATTCATTGAATCAGTCTCTGCATTAATAGACTGGAGGGAAAGTTTCCAACAGATCTTTTTGCTGATAGTTTTGATTACTCTCTAGTAGAAAATTTCAAAGACTTTTTGCCAAGGGGGAGGGAATACAGAGAGAGAGAGAGAACTGGCATGACTGGAAACTCTTTTGGAGCAAATAACAGTGTCAAAGTCAGTGACAGCCAATTTTTCAATCCCAAATGCTTCTCAAATTATAGTCCTTAGACCACAAGGTAACATCAATAATCTGACAAAGTCCATGGTATCCTTTAAGATATTAATGTAAAAACTGCGTGAAATACTCCTTATCAAAATTTCTCTTTATTTTGCTGAGAATGTTTTTTTCTTGGGTTTGACAGCACTAGCTCTCTTTTGGCCTTTGGCTTTGCTGAAGCCATTTAAAGAAATCTAGAGAAACATTGCTTGGCAGAGGATAGGAGAGAAAGGTTTAGGACAGAAAGCACCCAGGAAGACCATCCAAGAAAGGGAATAAGTCCAAATGACAATGACATTATTAAGGTATCCTCCTTCATTTCCATTAAACAACATCATCCTCATTAGTGTTTTAAGAAGCCCATTCAGATATATTATCTTATTTTGACAAAGACAACTTAAAACCCTGTAAAATAGACTGTACTAGTATCTTTATCCCATTTTACAGATGAGAAAATGGGCTCATTTGGAACACAACACTAGTTTTGATGAATAAATCTATGTGCTGCACTGGATTCTGTATTGTATTTCATTTTCTCTTTCCTTTTACACTGAACACACAACCTGCATTTGATTGTAAAGTTATTGACCTAAAGCTGGCAGCAGAAGTAGTCTCAGACAGGTCCACACCTGTTAGGAAGACAGGTTTGTCTAGGCAGACCTTTAATTTTGTCCTCCATTTCATTTGAGGCCATGGTAGACCAAATAAAGAGGAAATAAAGTGTTTAACAGCTAATTACTTACTCTTGAATACATGTGGCTTGTATGGACAGACCTCATTTCATGTTGGAATGGGCCACAGGGTAGTTAAGGCAGTTAATATATAGTTGAAGCAGAAGCAATTGGATTCCTTAAGAAGGTAAGAGACAAAATCAATGAATTAAAAATATTCAAGCTGAGCGGTAGGTGAGAAACTCATTTGTACTTTACTTTTGATTTATAGGTAAAGGCTAACCATAGAAATTAATTTTAAAAAGTTATTTTCAATAGATAAAGAAGTATTGGTATTGAGAAATCTAACAGTGAAGAGAGTGTGGAGTAAGATGGAGACAGGAAAATTAGGTAAAAAGTGATTTTTCTGAATTGAGTGGAGCTATGGTTAAAAATATGTGAAAGCTCCTTTCAAGTACATTATTCTTTTCTTACCAATATATACTTTTTATGATACCTAGATTTTATAGGGCACATTTTCCTATTTGTCCCTATATAATATTTCTTACAGTTTAAGATCACGTCTATCATTACTTGAGATAATGAAGTGGCTTTATATTCATACATATCTGTATTTATATGCATTTCTGCATGTTGTACATGAACATATTAACACTGTGCATGTATTAAAATTTTATTTTTTCACACTTTAAGTAGATTATTGTAAAATAAATCATGAATTGGTAGGAAAGGAGAGAAAGCAGAGTTGTTAAGAGTTGATTTAAAAAAGGAATTCGAATGATTATTTTAAAAGGAAACAGCTTTAGATAGTAAATGACTGGCAGCCAGGGCTCAGCCTTAAGCATCCTGTGAAAACACATGAACTTGGTCAAGGTTCGGAGCAGTCTCTGGCGGGAGATGATCATGGTCCCCTCAAAGCATAACTCACCAGAGGTTTGAAAAGTTTCCATCCACTTCAAGAAATCTTACCCTCCCCGCCCACTGCGGTTTACAGTGACCCTTCCCTTCTGTGAAACCCCAGATTACTGGTGACCATCACCATGCAGCCCTCCTTCGCTATCCTGAATTTCTCTCTTAGGTGTGGTCGTATCAGTCCTGCCGAGTCCCCTTGCCTTACTGCCCTTGTGCCATCCTCTGTGCCATTTCAGGCGAGAGCTCACTAAACTTTGACCCCCAAGCAGCCACTTTTGGTACGCAATGGCCTTAGTGGTGGAGCAAGAGGCAGAGAATTCCGATTACTCCGGAAATCCTGGGAAGTCAGGGGTGGGAGGTGGCCAGGCCGGGTGGCGAGGCAGGAGAGCCCCCAACTGAATGGGTGTTCTAGGACCTGGGCGAATCCCTGTGGCTGCCACTCTCCTGACAGTGATCCCTGGGTCTTAGTCCCGCGCCGCGCCCGCCCACACCTCCAGGTGTGCATTCCCCGCCCTTAATTACCCTTACGAAAATTGATAGTTTGCACTTGCAGAGTTACACTGGGAAAGCGGAAGAGAAATTTATAATCATGGATATGGAGAACTAGGGGAGCAGAATCACACTTGCTTTGGTCTGTAGCTCCACTCCATCGAAAAACTAGAAATAGAAGCTCATGCACCTTTCTAGCTGCCAAGTCGGCTCTTCGTTCTTTGCAGACTCCAGTTAAGGGCTGCGGGGGGCGAAGCTGCATCTTCTGGAAGGTTGGAGAGAGAAGTCACCCTTCAGGAGTTCTGCCGGTCCCGCGATGCTTCCCAGAGCTTTTCAAGTGGGAAGAGAAGAGCTACAGATTGAAAATGCAACATGCGGGGGAGCCCCCCCGAGCCCCGCAAGCTGTCGGGCGCAGGGGTGAGCGCAGGAGGGGGTGGGGATCCGGAGCTGGCAGCCGCGGGGCTCGCGGGGCGGGTGTGTCTGATCAGGAGTTGGGGGTGGGGGTGTTGGTACGACAATGAATGGAAGGCTTAGGCTCCCCCCGCCCGCCGGCAGCGGCGGCGGGAAGTTCAGCAAATGAATGGGGGAGGGAGAGTGCAGAGGACAGGAGCGTCGGGGGCGCCACGCCAGGTAAGGAGACGAGCTGGGCAGAGGCAGTCGGGGGCGCGGGAGAGGCTGGCTTGCACTACGTGGAGCAGGCAAGAAAGAAGGCGTAGGAGGACGGGAGCCCGGCGCACTCGCGCTTGCTCGGCCCTCCCTCGGCGCCCCCTCCCCCGCTACCCTGCCAGCGCGCCACGGTAGGGGCCGCGCCGCGGCTGACGCTAAACTTCCCATAAAGGGCCAGAGAGGGAGTATTTCCAGTGTGGGAGCCAGACCGTCTGTCGCGACCACTCAGCACAGCTGCCATGCGCAAGAGGTGCATGTACAGGTGAAGCCATGTGCAAGGAAACTTTATGTAGAGAAGCAGGTGGAGGGCCACATGTGGCTGACTCCTGGCCTAGCCAAGTTGCTTTTCCACTTGGAAATCAAGCCCATACTTTGAAGGCTGAGCTCAAAGTCCAGAAGCCAGGAGAATGGTCATGGGGAGAAATGGCACAGTCACAAGGACAGGAGTTGAAGAGCCCCATGGGATCCAGGGCCCACACCCACGCCATGCTGGGTGACGCAGGCCAGGCCCTGGGTCTCATCACATATAAACTGCCACTGTCAACAGGACCTGCTGCACGGGCCCACACTACAGTCAAATGGGATAACTGATGGGACAGACGCTCCTTCAACACTCCATGGCCTCCTCTTCTCCTGTCTGGAGCACTGCCCTTGGGTGCCTGGGTGCAGAGATACCAGGCACGCCCTGCCCGAGGCCATTCGCAGAGCTGGTCCCTGCGGCACACAGCCACAGGCCGCAAGCTCGGCAGGAGCGGGGGCCACACCCCTTGTCGGACTCCTGGGGCTCCCTTGCCTACTCCCAAGGCCCTGTCCTGCTGGTGGAGGCTGCTGGGGACCTGCACTCCCTGGCTGCCATCCACAGCAAGCTGCCTGCAAGAGGGGCAAAGCCTGGGGAGTTGGATGTGGGTGCAGATCCTGGCACGTGACCATGCATGAGCTGCCTAACCCCTGAGCCCATGGCCTTGGCCTCCTCGCACAAGAAGCGGTCCCACCTCAGTGGCTTCTGCATCATCCCTGCCCTGCCCAGCCCCCTAGCCCCGTAAGTGATGGGGATGGCAGAGGGCACTCTGTAACGCAGAAGCTTCGAGAACCAAAGGCAGGGCTGGCAGGTCACAACAGACCCC
>NW_007727801.1:183149-184503 GCF_000696425.1 Galeopterus variegatus | reverse complement strand
TGTGGCTGTGCGCGCGCGCGTGTGCGAGTGTGAGCGCGCGCCCGCCCGTGTCGGCTGTGGGTGTGTGTGCACGCGAGCCGGCCTGCGGGAGGCGACGCTCTCCCGGCCGCCTTTACCAACCAGTTGACCGAGCCTCGGGAGGGAAGTTGCCGCAGCCGCCCGGGCCGCCGGCCCTCCAGTCCCCCGCTCAGGTCAGTGCGCCCCGGGGCCCGTGCTGTGCGCAGTGTCCGCAGGCAGGACCCGCCCAAGTGACACGTAGGTGGCCTCCGGTTACCTGAGTTGGGGGCATGGGCAGGCTTGCGAGGGGCTCTAGAAACTTCCCCAAAGCCGTGTCCTCGTAGACGTGGACGGCCGGGGAGCCGGGGGGTGGGGTGGGGTCTCCGCGCACCGCAGCGCGGAGCGCTGAACGCGCTGGGCTCCCGCATCTCTTGCTTCCCGCTAACGACGCGGTGTTCCCTCCCGGGCTAAGGACTTTTAACTTAAGTTTCTGTCCAGCCGCCTAACAAACATGCTTAGCAAGTAACTGGGAAATGTAAGGCAAGGGAGGGACCTGGCTTTGAGTTGAAGGTTTTGAAATAGACGAGCTCGTTTGGCTTAGGTAGAACTAGTTTGTTGTAAATGGATTTAAAGTTTATTCTTGTTTTTCTTTGCTGCCATTTGGCCTTTGATGTGTTAAGAGTGACGGCATGCAGGACATGTTGCTGCCCCCAGTCTGGGGCCTGAGACTGTTGCTTTCTGCTGCTGCTCCTCTCTTTCCCTTTTTGTTGAAATCTGAGAATTTTTTTGTAAGCGTGGGTGCTGGTTTGTTAAAATTTCACTACGAATGCGTTGTTTCTCATTGGAATAAATGCATGTTTGTAAATATAAATATTGAAAACGTCGCTAGTTATTAGAGCCAAATCCTCTAATCCTTCAGGCTGTATCAGTCTGTGTTTTTCACCTATTTGCATTAAGTATCCTTTGCTCAGCGTCAGCGTAACTGTGAAGCCAGAGGTCTGTGATTCAAAGTCTGCAATTCTGTTTAAACTCTTCACTCTGAAAACTGCTAAGTTCTTGTAAGAAGTTACCCTGGTCAGATAGAAGAGTGAGTCTCAAGCGAAAAGGATGTAGATTAGTTATAGCTGTTTGAACCAAAATAAATAGTATTAAAGTGCACACACAGAGATTTAATGTCACCCAAGTTGTTTCTGCCCTTGATTCTCCCAATCCGGGTAGGAGTGAGCACACTTGACCCAAATGCAAAATAAAGACCAGCGTTGATGATAGCTGCATTTTTCTTGATCTCGTTTAATTTGAGAGTAGAGAAGCCAAGTAGCAAGAGAAGGAAGAGCTTGAGGCGGGGGGGGGGGGGGGG
>NW_007727801.1:165090-183070 GCF_000696425.1 Galeopterus variegatus | reverse complement strand
GGGGGGGGGGGGGGACTGAATTGTCATAATCTGAGCGCGCACGCACACCGCGTCCCCTAGCGGTGCCACCTTAGCCAGTCAGGTCAGCTCGTGGTCTCGGTGTCCTCATATGGAAAATGGAGGGGTTTTATGATCTTTGCTGTTCCTTCCTTCCAGCTCCTCAAGTATCTAGAAACCGGTGTGTGGTTATCCCATGTTAGAACAGTAGGAGGGGAGTAAAGAGTCTGGGAGGGAAGTGAGAGGGCAAAAGTGCCTAAAAGATGGAAGAAAACCAGCAGTAGGGGGTGCCTGGTGGGAAAGAACCTTGAGCTGAGAGTTGATTTCCTTTATTTTTTTTTCCTTCGCTTTTTCCCCCCTCTTCCACAAGAGGGTAATACCCCTCCACCCCCATCAATCACACGTCACCCTTTTTAAAGCTTGTGAGCCAGCTTAAGTCTTAAAATTGACATGAGGTCAAGGTGATCCCTGTAGTCTGACCTCTGCTAGACACCACCTGACCATCTTCCATTTGCATCATCGTCTCTCAGAGGAAATGCTGCTTCCCAGTGCTCTGTGCACTATGCATGGATTTCAATATCCCTGTGAGTGATGGGAGAAAAACAACAGAGGTGGGAATGTAAGTGGCAGCTCTTTTTAAACTTCTATTTTCATTCAAAGCTAATATTTTCCAAAAAGTAACTTATTATTGTTTGTTTTTTCAAATTATACCAAAGACTTTGCAAGGTTTTCCTGAATCTGTTTCTGACTGTTAGACCTACTGGAACATTCAGAGAAAGTACTGATCCTTCTTGCTAAGTCTTTTCGATACAAAAAGGCATTCGGTCTGAAGTCAGTGATTTTTAGGGCCAAGAATCATTTCCAAATGCTTAGGAAGGAAAGTTGCAATCTGGGCAGAATACACTGTATCACTTTCACTGCGAAGCTCCAAGTATTCAGCAAATAACAAGACTTGAAATTTAGTTTGAGGTTGGGGCGGCCCGTGGCTCACTCGGAAGAGTGCAGTGCTGAAATTTAGTTTGAGGTCAAATTTTTAATGTTTGTGCTTGATGTGTGGCCCATCTCCCTTTTCTTTAATTTTTTTTGGTATCAGTATGCCTATACACTTGAGGATCATGATTTATTTTAAAAGCGAAGCATGATGTAATAAAAAACATCAGCTCTCTGTTTTCAGTGTCAGAGTCCGCTCTGGCCTTGTTAACTCAGCATCATCCTACTGTTTGGGTTCTTATTTTTACATATCACGTTACCTCTGAAGTCCCTCTAGTGTTGTTATTTGAACATCCCATGGAAAACTATTATGGATGTCTTAGAAAGTTGGAAGGATAGGAAGAAATTTTAATTCGACAAACAGTTATTGAATTCCTTCCATTGTGGGAGATAAAAGGATAATGAAAGAAAGCTCTAGAAAGAGCTGCAATGTGGGGGGGGGAGAAGAGCGGGGGAGATGCAGCTAGTAGCAGTACATACGAGGGCACTTGAAAAGTATGAACTTTTCATGGACTGTTTGAAGCCCCCTCGTATTCTGAATATGTATGGCGTATTGCATAACTGCGTGGCAGCTGTAGAGTCCAAGAACCTTGGCATGCCAGGGAATGGAAAATTAGCTTCTGGCTCTGGAGAAGACCTCACAAATGGGGTTTGAAGGATGATGCGTGTCTGAAAAGATGACTGGTAGGGGGTGAAGACCTGCCCTCCTGAGGCAGATATAGTCAGAGTCCCAGGTGCTGAAGGCTGGAGAGTTACAAGACAGCAAATTATGGGGCACCTTGGATGTTATTTAAAGAGTTGTGCTACTGGGGACAGGGAAGGGGCAGTATTATTTAACTCCAAGATGTAGGAAGACAACGAATAACATAGTCGGGCAGAACAAGGGCTGAAATGATTGAGGCATGATTGGGCTTTTATTCTGTTACATTCGATTGTAACTCATGGCTGTTAAGTTTTAAGACACTACTGCCAGTTTATTCAAATTATGTAATGGTTGTGGAACAAACTAATGTGTAGTTTCTTCCCCCCATTTCCCCCAGGTTGATAATGCTCTGTGTACTTTTGAGAAATTTACTTTAGTAAAAATTAATGGTGCTATCATGTTACATCTGGACTTTGTGGAGCCTTTGAGCTCATGGGTTAAAATCACTCTGCAGGCACAGAGCTGACCAAGAAACATTTCTTGCTTTTTTTCTTTTTTTTTGCTTAGAGAAGGGCTTGCTAGTTAATGCTAATTTAAACATGACTCTTCTAGCAACTGGCATTCTTGACCCTGTTTATGATATATATATAGTATTTAACCACAGTGGTTGAATATTTGCAGTACAGAAAAGAAAGAATTATTACTAGTTTAAAAATGGGGTTAATGCCCTTGTAAAAGATGGGGGCGGAGGGGGGCGGTGGCATTTCTATAGCACCCTGGGTACTGCAGGGAAGGTGGATACAACCCTGAGAATCCTTTATTAAGTTTAACCTCCAATAGAAGTAGCTTGCTCAATCTATAGAATAACAGTTCTTTAAGAACCTTTTTTTCCCTAGTCAGCTGCTGCTTTATTTATTTAATTCTTAGAGCTTAAGTGTTTAGCTTGTTATCTCTCAGGAAGAATCTCTGTGGGATCCATTTGGGAGAGGTGTTCAGCAGCTCTGTAGGTTCCCTCTCATCCTAATTCCTCCCTGCCACAGGTGAGAGTCAATAGATTTTCAGCTGCATGTCAAAGGTGGAGCTCAGCTGGGTCTTTTTTCTTTTTTTTCTTTTTTAAAAAGGCAATTTATTTTTTAATTGACACATATTAATTGTATATATTTATGGGCTGCACACGTATATGTCAGTGCAGGTACCCAATGTGTGATGATCAACTCAGGGTGATTAGCATATTCATCATCACAAAACTTCATCATTTCTTTGTGAGGAGATCACTTGAGCTCCTTTCTTCTAGCCATTTGAGAACAAACAACAAGTTATTGTTATAGGTAAGTCTTTTAATTGCCCTTGAATCTGGAGATGCTGGGCTACTAAGGAGACAGAGTAGAAAGAAGCTAACATAATCTCTTTTAATAATCTTCTGAATACAATTTGAATGAATGTTCCTCCCAGTGATTTGTTTTATCTTCTGCAAGGGAACTTGGGTTTGACGTGTTGGGAACTTGGGTTTGACGTGTTTAATAAATTATGTTAGTTAAGTTGAAGTATCCAAGGTTAGTATACTTTATTTCTTAGAAGGCCATATATTTTGGGGGTGGTGGTGGTAGTGGTGGGGATTTCATTTAAATTCCCTGGCATTTTTAAAGCAGATTAGGATGATTTCAAAGTAGTGTTGTTATCATTATTGACTTGTGGGGATGGTCCGAAGAAAATTGTCTTAACACTTAGATGTTAGCGCCTGTTGTCTAGTCAGTAGTATAAAAACTTGAACCCTGAAGTTTACCTAAAATTCAATTCCCCTCCCCCCCAGAAATAAAAGAGGACTATTTTACTGTACCCATGGATTTAGGTTATGATATGTTTTATATTTGCGATACTGTTTTTAAAAAGTGATATAATGACAGGGCAAACTCTTTAGTCTAATGCTAAAACACACATGTGTAAGCCAAACGAGGTAGACCAGGCTATGTGTGTTGTATTATGGAAATAAAGGAAAATTATTTCAAAACCAGCCTCTTTCTCTAAAATAGAAAATAAAGTTTGATTAATAATACTTGGCTATCGATCTCTCTTTTAGAGTGGGATTTCCACGTTTGTGAAAGTTAGTTGAAGAAAATTTTGTTTTATGGCCATTATGTGTGCCTATGCTTCTTAAGGTTTAGGATTCACTATACAGGGACTGCTACTGTGAACCATTCCTTTTTAGCAAGTTTCCCTTTCTTCATTATCTTAAATGTCGAAACAATGGACTAGACTTGACTACATGTCAATTTGCTGTACTCAATTTTTTTTCTCTTTTGTTGAGGTGGTTCTCCTTGACCTATCCCTTCATTCTGAAATTCTGCCCAGTAGAAGGACCTTCTTGGCTCTTTGGAGGGAAAAATGGGCAAAATGGGCAGAGGAGGAACAAGTTTTGTTCAGCTTCAGGAGCACTTCATTGACTGCTTGTTACATACCAGGCATTGTGCTAGGTAGTAGGGAGGGGTGGCTGGGGGCGAATCTAGCAGGATTCCCACCCTCTGGGAGGAGCCTGGTTTACAGGCATATTAACAGATAATTACAATTCACTGTAACAAATTTTATAATAGAGGTTGATAAGCTCAAGGTACTGTGGAAGCACCAAAGGGGGGTACCTGACTCTCAGAGGTGAAGTGGTGTGGTAGGGAGGGTCAGGAAAGGCTCCTGGAATATTAGGATCTGGAAGGACCCTAGGAAATAAACCAAGTCCAGAAGAGGAAAAAAGGGATCAAGAGAGAAGGAGTTAAGTTGCTGGGTAAGTCAAGGTATAAAATAAGTATAGAAATGATACTATCTGGTTGCTAATTCTGGTTTTCATCTACGTATCCCTTAATTTAATCCTTTATACTTTTCATTCATTTGTGCATTTCACATTCAATAGATGCTTGTTGAGCACCCAGCTTGTGCTACTAGGAGAAAGTAGAAAACAGGACATGTATAGTCCCTTCTCTAATGGGACTTGCATTCTATCATATCACATTAATAACAGAAGTTCTTTTGAAATGCCTAATAAAATATGGAGGTATGTCTGTTGAGTTAGTCTTCAATGTTAGAAAACATTTTCTTCAAAGTAGTCTCAGTGCTTTCGGGTCAGTTAGCTTTTCCCTTCTAGGGAAGGAGACAGAGCCTGGCATTCTCACATTCATTTCATAACTTGAAATGTTTTGCCAAGATTTACCTGTTAGTTGAAAAGTCTAGAGAGGCATAGCTGTGTTTTATCTGTATCCCTGGCTGGCTTCCATCTCATTTTGGATATTACTTTTGACTCGTGTTTTGTTTTTTGTTTTTTCTTTCAGTGCCTAGCTGGTATGGGGATCTGAACCCCTGATCTTGGTGTTATCAGCACCATCCTCTCCCAACTGAGTCACTGACCAGCCCTAAACTTGTGTTTCAGTCTCTATGTTCAGTTTATGGCTTGCTTGCTAGAATAATCCAAATCTGGTGTTTGTGGGGAATTAGACCTATTTTGAGGTCATGCTATCAAGGTGCTTTGCTTTGCTAATGCAGTTTACTTATACAGACACAGTGAAAAGTGTTCAAACAGAAGAAGGAAGCTGCATTCATTTATAAAAAGGTATGTTTTTTTGTAATGATACAAACACTAGAGATTTGTCTAAAGTAAATGTAATAGTTTCTCTCTGCAGTTTCAACCTTACCCTCTCTTGTAACCCCTTTGCCATTAATTTGTTACACAATCTTCCATACTTGTCCTTTTGTTTATGTAAACCTACAGAAATGCATGTGTGTTTATGTATATTTGTGTGTGGGGTGTGTGTGGGTATATTTATGTATATTCATATGTATGTTTGTGTCTGTGCATCTGTGCGTCTGTGCCTGCCTCTATCCCCTTTTGTTTTAGAGAGCGTTGCTATGGAGGGTGAGAAGTTTGAAGCCAGTACAGCCATGCTATTACTCAATTAAGAGTCCTGGTCAGAGAGATATGAATGTCTGGCTGTTATGAACGGGGGACAACCAAGATGACAAATATCATGGCAGAGAATGCTATTTCCACAAGGACCCACTTCATCTGAGTCTCAGGCAAGGGGAGGAGGGGCATTTCGGAGCAATTGTTCAGCATCTGTGGGCCTTTTGTTAGGTAGAAAACAAGGCCTGGGAGGGAAGCCTATTAACTGCTTCTGGAGCGGAGCAGATAGGTGGAGTTATTCATTGTAGGCAGGTTTCCTTGTGGGAGTATTAAATGAAGACCCCTGTGAGAAGTCTGTATTCAGCACATGATAAGGATGGCGTGGTCTTGCTAAGGGAGGTACTTACACACCTAGCACAGAATTGCCTGTTGGACTCTGATTTGTAGGGAGAAGGATTACTGTCATGTCAAGAAAATGAGGTATTCATTCTGTACGTGCTATTTATCTTAGTTCCGCGGAGAACTGCTTGCTTTACTTTCTGAGTAGACACAGAGACGTAGGGTTCAAAGGCTAGGGCAAGATGACTGACTTTTCTAAATGCGGTAGAATCTATCCACTTCATTTTAGAACCTGTCAATTCAGTTTCATGCAACTGATGTCTTGGAGCCCTTCTTTGTCCTTATGGTTGGCTGAGGACACTAAACTAATAATAATAAAAAAAGAAAAGAACCCCAAAAGTATGGTCTCTGCCCTTAAGTAGTTCATAAACCTGAAGAGACATGGACACGAAAGAGTAAGATCAGGTAGACAAATGATAAATACTGTAAGTCATGGTTCAAAGAGCTGTCTGCATACCTGAGGGTGGACAGGATAAGTCTGCCTTGGAGTGGAGGACAGATTTGCAGCAGGATGATGGCCTCCATGGACAAGTTGGTGGAAAAACTCATATCCATGCAGAAGAGTTATAAGGAAGGCCCAGGGTGCTGCATGTGAGTGACAGGCTTGGGGAAAAGTGCCAGAATTTATGGTTTCTGGCAAAGAGTGGTGGTGTGCATGGCCCTAGCCTTGAAGGTTGTGAAGGGAATATAATGGTGCTGGAGGCTGTTGGTGCCTTGAACAGAAGGTACATGAGAATATGAGGGTTGTTGCAATGAGGTTTGTTAGTTTTAGACATGTCTAAAACCACACAGGCAGAGATTTTCATCTGATAGCTGGAGATTGGAATTTGAAGCTCAGCTGAGAAGTCAGAGCTTGCAGTATTTGTTATATGAGTAACTGTTAGTATAGGAGTAATTGTTCTATGTCGAAGTAAATATACCAGTGAAATTTATGTGACAAGCTGGAGAGGACGTTTAGAATGAAAAGAGTGATATACTCAGTATTTTAACAAGGACCAGACTTATTTAGATTCTTTAGGTTATTTTTCTTTAGCAGATGATTAAAATAGTTTTATAAGTTATCAAGCATTCACTGAGTATTCACCATGGCTTCTCTGGATGAGGTAGTGCTGGGTAATACAAAGGAAAATGGTATGAATTTCAGTATAATGTTCCTTTGGGGTGAACAAAATTCCTGAAACAACCCATTCCAGCTACTGTTATCTGAAAAAAAAATCCTTAAAATAATTGGAAGACTGATGGTGATTTGGAGGCTGAGGGGAATTGCAAATATAGTTTTAATTTACTGTAGGACTAACAGCAGTGAGTGTCATATTGCTGTCATACTGCAATAGAAGACAAACAGACCTCTCAGAAGAACTTTGGGAATCCCAGTAGCCTGAAGACCACACTTTGAGAAACTCCAACAGGAATGTCCTAAAGGCTTTTAAAATCTGGTCAAGTAATTTCGAACTTTAGTTGCGTGATTAAGGTAAAAAAGTGGATATGGTATAATTTTGTTCTTTACCTGGTTTAAAAAAATCTTTTTCAAATTAAGGATTTATTTCCATTACAGGTAATCATATTAGCATACCTTCTTGCATGCAAGAGAGAACAAAGATAAATTTGTTCTTATTTTTTTCTTTCTAAGCCATTGTGATTCTTGAAAATTATATTCATTTCCATTTGATAGCAAAAACAGAACACGTTCATTTTGGAGCATTTGGAATGTACAGAAGATTCATCTCTAGTTCCACCACTCCAGAATAACTTCCTTATTCCATTTCAGGATAATTTCTTGCAGCTTTTAAAATATTTGCTTTTATTGAATATTTAATAGCATTCTACTCTGTATCATAAGTGTGTGTAGGTGGCATTAAAATCTTTCACTTTTCATTTCTAATGACTACATTATAGTCACAATATTTAATATGTATCATATTTAATTAATCATTCTCTATCTCTCCTTGCTTCTTTTCAGTCTCTTTTGAGGGCTTGAGCTTCTCATTTTTAGGTGCTGATGTTCCCAGAGTCCTATCCTTACTCTAGAAAATCTCCATATATGAGCTTACCTACAGTGGATTATGGTTTCCAGGCGTTTGCCATCAACCGTCCCCTCTGCCTAGAATGTTCTTTTCCCAGGTATCCAAATGCTTGCTCTCTCATTATTTTCATGTCTTCACTCACAGGTCACCTTCTTGGTGAGGACTTCTCTAATCGCTACATTTAAAATTGTATGACCTTTCCTATTTATCCAGCCTGCCTGATATTTTCTTTTCCATTATACTTCCTTCTTTTGACTTCATCTTAGATGAGGGCAAGAACTTATTTTATTCCTGTTTTATTTTCTGCTGTTTTTTTTTAGTGCTTAGTAAATAACTTTCACACAGTAGAAACTCAAATTTTTTGAGTATGAACTTATTTTTGATAAATATTTGAATAAATGAAAAAAATTATATTTACCATCCACTGAGCATATAATAGTAAATAAGATACAGTCTTGGCTTCATTAGATTTTCAGTCCAGTGAAGGAGACAGCCTTTGAACAAGTAATTCCACGTGATTGGAATTAGGGAGAAAAGCAGGGTGTCCTGGAAGAGTATTACAGGGGGCCTAACCTTGTCTAGAAGCGTTAAGAAAAGTTTCTCTGAGAAAGTTGCATTTATGCTGAGACTTGAAGGATGACTTGAATTATTTAAGTGAAACTGGGAAGAAGGAAACATTGAGAGAAAAAAGGCTGACTTTATGAAAAAGAAAATAGATAAAACTCTTCTCACTTCTTGAGTTAAAATTAATTTGTTTTAAATGTTGAAACGATATAAGGATAGATGTTTATCAACTTTGGCATTTTTGAAGTATACTGCTTCATTTTCAATAATTTTGAAATAATCACCAGTGTTTTAAAATTTTGAATCAGTCATCATTGGGGGATGAGGACTTTTCCATCTGAAAGTGGCATTTCATAAAAAACCCAGTTAGCTTAAATTCTGTTTTGTGCTATATAAACAACTGTAAAATTTGTAACAGGACAGGGGAAATAAACGTTCTTGTTAATACCTGCCTTTATTGGGCATGCTGCTAGTGGTTCAGTATGACTTGGCTAAAGATTGCTTTATTGTAGGTGCTTAAACATGTAAACTTTTTACATTAATTGTTTTTATTTATCCTGGAAGTGAATGTGGGTTGTACAAACTTTATTTCTTGTGGAATAAGGGTTTCTGTTTTCTGAATGCTTGGAAAGAGCGTGGTTTTCTATAGGGAAGTGAATGTGGGTTGTACAAACTTTATTTCTTGTGGAATAAGGGTTTCTGTTTTCTGAATGCTTGAAAAGAGCATGGTTTTCTATAGGTGACAAGTACAATATATGTTTATTAATTCAGCCACTATAATAATGTTATTCATATCTTCTATGCCCTGTTCATCTGCTTGAACTGTTAATGACGAGTAATGGTCCTTTAGTGTGTCTCCACCAATGGGCTTCTGAATGTGGGTTGTACAAACTTTATTTCTTGTGGAATAAGGGTTTCTGTTTTCTGAATGCTTGGAAAGAGCGTGGTTTTCTATAGGTGACAAGTACAATATATGTTTATTAATTCAGCCACTATAATAATATTATTCATATCTTCTATGCCCTGTTCATCTACTTGAACTGTTAAAGACGAGTAATGGTCCTTTAGTGTGTCTCCACCAATGGGCTTCCGTCAATTTCTTTATAATAATTTCTGTGTTAAATTACATAATATTAAATGCACAACTGTTCCTGTTAATTATTATGTGTTCATCAACATAAAACAAACCCTCTGTGCATTTGGAACTTCATTCTGCTTTCTTCCTGGTGTTAATGTTGCTGATCCTCTTTTTTTTTTTGGTCTTTGTCTAAAATGACTTCATTCATCCTTTTGATTTTAAATTCTTGGTGTCATTTTGTTTCATATATTTTTGCCTGTAAGCAACATTTGATTGGATTTTATTTTGAAATATCCCTTAAAAGAGAAAACATTACTTTTACATTTATTGTTATAACTGATACATTTGATCTTAATTCTTACTCTTAAGCTTTCTGTTATGAAAGGTTTTACTATAGCCTTGTATAAAGAGCACTGCCTTGCCAGGCAACGATTTTAAATTCTTGGTGTCATTTTGTTTCATATATTTTTGCCTGTAAGCAACATTTGATTGAATTTTATTTTGAAATATCCCTTAAAAGGGAAAACATTACCTTTACATTTATTGTTATAACTGATACATTTGATCTTAATTCTTACTCTTAAGCTTTCTGTTATGAAAGGTTTTACTATAGCCTTGTGTAAAGAGCACTGCCTTGCCAGGCAATATCACGTCCAAATCTTCTTTCCACCAGTATTTACCTGCATAGCCTTAGATAAATTGCATAATATCTCTAAGCCTACAATTCTTTATTTGTAGAGAAATGATGCACACCTACCCAAATCTTCAATTAATGCTTTAAAAATACCTGACACACTGAATGTATTAGCTGCCATTATTATTACCATTATTGATAGATTGAGTCATATGAAATTGCTGGTATTTGAGTGTTCTTGACCTATACAAATGGCATTTTTGTGTGGTTCTATCTAATATTATGCTTCTTGGCCTTTTCTTTATTTTCTTTTTCTATGTATTTATTTCACACATCTGTAGTATTGTGAAATCTAGTTTTTTGTTTTGCTATTGATTGCCTGTTGTTTCCAAAAAAATTCATAAATCTATGTTTGATTCCCAAAGTCAAAGATTAAATAACTCCTGTGCCCCTTCCCAGTTTCCATTTTTTATATATGTTTGTGTATGTATATATATGTATATATTTCACCTCAAAACTGAACTTTTAAGTATAGAATGTAGACTGTAGATTGTTGTATTCTGTTTTGTAACCAAATCCACAGCAATGTTTTATATGTTCCTATAATTGATTTTGACCCTCATTAACACTTGGGCCGTTTAACCCTCTAGTTTTGGTTGTCTTGAAAGGTGCCTCCCCTGTAGTTGTTGGGAGAGGAGCATCCTCATATTTATCTGGCCAATTGCATATTCTGCATTCTTGAGTTAGACCTAGGATTTTTCCTACATTCATCAGAGCATCTTTCAAAGTTCTAAAGGTGCGGTGTGCATCGTGCATGTGGTCCAAGAATAAGATTCTTATCCAACCTTTGCAGTGTGTAGTTAGTGGAAATATTGCCTTGATTTTGGCTCCCCCCCCCCTTATCTTTCTAGAGCTACTTCCAATTTTTGTCTTTCTGTGCACCTTCTTGAGCATTTTAATGGGAATTTGGGAGGAGTTGTATTGGAACATTTAGTTCACAGGCTTTCAAACTTTTTTGGCCATGACCCATAGTTAGAAATGTTCATGCATATATGAATGAAAGAATAGCTTCATTCAGCTTACTACATGCAATCATCTCTGATCTTTTCTTTCTTTTTTTTTTTTCTAACATAGTCTGTTCATTTTTATTTTTTAAAAAAGTGCTGGTCGCAACTCAGACATTTTGAAAACACTGATCTAGTCATGAACTGCAGTCCAAAAGACACGGATCTAGTCTGCTGCTGTGCTGTGTGGAATTAAGCTCATTTGTTATTCAACATATGTTTATTATGTACAGCATTAGTTACTGTGCTAGTAGCTGGGGAGAGGGTGGCGAGTAGAGCAGTCATTATCACTGCAGGCATGAAGCATAGAGTCTAGAGGGAAGGAGCATACTGACCAAATGATCACCCAAATGTGATAAATACGAAATGTGATAAATGCTTCAAGGGAAAAGAAGAGATTAGATGGGGAACCTCATCTGATTTTGTGTTGATTCAGGAATTCCCTGGGGAAGTGATATTTGATTAGGTCTTTAGAATGAGAATGGGTTAACTCTGTGAAGAACTGAGCAGGGGTGTGTGCATGGGATTGTAGAGTCATGGAAGAAATGAGTAATGGAAGCAAAATAGAGAACTGGAAATGAGTGACAGGTGGGAGGTGGTCTTTTTTGTTTGATGAGTTGGCATTTTTTGCGATACTTAGTGGGCCCTTCTGTTTGTGGCTTTTTTTCCCCTTCCCTTGACAAAAGCCAGATAGGAATAGAAAGGAGTTTTTTTTTTTTTTTGGGGGGGGGGAGATGGGTATAGGTATTTATTTAGGCAGTTTTATATTACAGCACTTTAGTACATTGCCAAATAATAATAGCTAGCATTTATTGAGGGCTTGCTCTGTATTAGGAGCTATACAAAGCTGTGTGCATAGATATAGAAGAAGTTGATTTGGTTGGGTTAACAAAATGCTCTTATATAGTTTAGTTACCAATTTAGTAACTATACATAACTTGTAAGAAATGAGAACACTGAAGTTAGGTTTTGGTAAGCGAAGACCAGATGATTGAGTTAGTATTTCATAGCTTCTCAGTGATTTAAAAAATAATAATGGTGTGAATTATTGCTGTGCTAGGATTTCAATTTTTATTTGTTTATATTGCCATGATAGTATTTTAGGGCTCGTCCCCCGCCTTTTTAAAAGCTGTATGAAGAGTTTTGAAAGAATATTTTATATACTTGTTGGCCATTTGTATGTCTTCTTTTGAGAAATGTCTGTTCAGGTCCTTTGCCCATTTTTTAATTGGATTCTTTTGTTGTTGTTGTTGAGTTGTTTGAGTTCCTTACATATTCTAATCATTAGGGAAATGCAAATTAAAACCACAATGAAGTTTCATCTCCAGTTAGAATGGCTATTATCAACAAAAAGACTAACAAATGCTGACGAGGATGAGGACAAAAACGAACCTTCCTACATTGTTGGTGAGAATGTAAATTGGTACAGCCACTGTGGAAGAACACAGTATGGACGTTCTGCAGAGAACTAAAAATAGATCTACCTTTCAATCCAGCCCTCCCAATCTGGGTATATACATAAAGGAAATGAAATCAATATATCAAAAAGACACTGGCACTCCCATGTTCATCAACATTATTCACAATAGCCAAGAAGTGGAATCAACCATGCTGCCTGTCAATGGTTGAATGGATAAGAAAACTGTGGTATATATACACAACGGAATACTATTCAACCATAAAAAGAAGTGATATCCTGTCATCTGCAGCAACACGAATGGAACTGGAAACCATCATGTTAAGTGAAATAAGTCAGGCACAGAAGTACAAACACCCCAGCATCTCACTCATAGAAGCAGAGAGTAGAATAATGGTTACCAGAGGCTGGGAGGGGAGGGAAGGAGGTGTGGGGGAGAAGAAGGGGTGGACTAATGGGTACAAAACTATGCTGTCTACCCTAAGTGAACCACTGTGCTGTATATGCATGTATTGAAACAATGCACTGTACCCCACAAAAATGTTCAAGTAAATGTTAAAAAAGATAGCAAAAAAAGAAAGGAAATTTAAAATTAGAAATATATAAGGTAAGTTTGAGACTAAATGAGCCAGGAGACCATCATGATTCACATGCCAGTTTTCCTACTGCTGCCCATTAGACCTTCAACCTTTCCAGGGCTTGGGTCCCTGTCTTAAAATAGAGGACTTGGGATCAGTTTGTACGCATCATTCTCCCAGTCCTGTTATTCAGGACTATGCTTTTTATTTTCAACTTGGTTCTGCCTGTTTAATCTTAAATACTTGACCCCATGCCATTTAGCTAATTTAGTCTGATAAGCTCAAGCTAAACTTGAGAGAACTCTAGGTCTTTGCATCCTCCTGTGTCTTTGTAAGGTAAGGTTCAGGTGGCACTAACACCTTCACATTGGACAGCACTGCTGATGCTTCTCCTCAATACATGGAAGAATGGGCAAAGATTAGAATTTTCTTGAGCAAATCTTTAAGACTTTAATATCATACTTGAAATTGAAATTAAATGTTTTTATCCTTTCAGATTCAGTGAGGATGGGGAAATTATCATCTTAGGTTTACATGTTGGATGCTTGCTTTGGAGAAATGTGTGGTATCTAAGTTATATATAACCCACATTTTATAAAAATCCATTGAATTTGGGTGATGTTATGTCAAAGAGATTTAAAGGACTAAGGAATCATATGGAGGACAAATTCAGGTTTAATGACTCTTCCAAATTTATGTAGTATTTTACAAGGAATGGGGGGAAGGGAATGAAAGGTCCTTGGCAACTTGACTTTCTGTACCTCCATCCCAAGGAATCATATGGAGGACAAATTCAGGTTTAATGACTCTTCCAAATTTATGTAGTATTTTATAAGGAATGGGGGGAAGGGAATGAAAGGTCCTTGGCAACTAGACTTTCTGTACCTCCATCCTCCATCTTTCCTGAGGTGTAATTGACAATAAAATTATATTTATTTCAGGTGTACATGTAATTTGATGTACTTATATACTGTGAAGTGATTACCACAATTAAGCTAGTTAACAAATCCATCACCTCACATAGTTACCAAATTTTTCTTTTTTTTCGTGGTGAGGACACAAGATCTAGTCTTTTAGCAATTTTCAAGTATGCAATACATTGTTATTAACTATAATCACCGTGTTGCACACTAGATCCCCAGGACTTATTTATCTTTTAAGTGGAAGTTTGTACCCTTTGACCAACATCTCCCCATATTCCCCATTAACTCAGCTTTTCTTACCAGTGTATTATGTCAGTTTAATCCAAATGCATTTAAACATTATTTTTTATAATTCAAAATATTCAATATGTCAAGTTCACTTATTTTAATATGGATACTTTATTACACTTATCTTTTGTGTAGAAATTCAGGGGAAGAAAAAGATAAGGGACATTCTCTCTCTTTTTCTAAACTCTACCTAATTCCTCATTCATAATAAATATTTGTTCAGAAAGTCCAGGTGACCGTGGAGATTTTACTTAGTGTGTTTTGTTGCTTATTCATCAACATATCTTCCTTTATTTGCTGTTGAATATCTTCTCCTTAAGCTGATTACTCTAAGGAAACTGGCCAGGACTCCAGGCTCCTGATCTGGGACAAAGCAGGGGCAGGTTGCATGGGTACAGGCGGTGTTTGGGATTAGACAAGGTGTAGTTTCAGGCAGGTAATAGGCACGGGTGTTGCTCAAGGCTAGTACTAGAAATAGGTTGGGTCAGAAGGGGTTGGAATCATGGGGTTAGGTTAGGTTCAAGGCAGTCAAAGCCAGGAAGAAGCACAGAGCATTCTGCTACACTTCCTAGAATTCCAAGAAAGGAATAGCCCTAACAGAGAAGTGGTACAGACAAAAGGCTAAAGCTCCTTGGGAGAATTTTATTTTCAGATTTGAGAGCATCACTTGAACTTTTCTGCTTGCTCAAGGAATCTCAACACTCAAGCAAGGCTTTGTCACCATGAACTTGGGCAACAGTCCCAGCTTCTCTTCAAGCACTTGGCCATCTTGAAGTGGAGGGCCACGAATCACAAATTCTCGTCTGATTCAGCAATTAGGAACCTTGTTGAATACCATTTCTCTAGGAGTAGAAATCAGCCCAGGTTTTATGTCTAAATATATTATTTCTGCAAGAGATTTATTGTAAAACATTTAACATTTGCTGTGAACTCAATTGTGTGCCCCCAATATTCATTTTTTGAAGCTCTAATCCCCAGTGTGATTGTGTTTAAAGATAGGGCTTTTAAGAGGTATTTAAGGTTAAATGAGGTCATAAAGGTGTGGTCCTAATCCAATAGGACTGGTGGCCTTATAAGAAGAAGAAGAGAGACCTTTGTCTCCACATGCATGCACCAAGGAAAGGCTGTGTGAGCACACAGCGAGAAGGCAGCCATCTGCAAACCAGGAAGAGAGCCCTCACCAGAATCCAGCCCTGTTGGCACCCTGATCTCAGATTTCCAGCCCCCAGTACTGTGAGAAAATAACTTTCTGTTGTTTAAGCCATCTATTTGATGGCATTTTGTTATGGCAGCCTAAGCTGACTAATACAGCATCCCATTAATTTTGGTTGGGAAGAAAAGTATTAGCTTTGGCCAGTAACTGTCATGACAGATGCTAGTGGCCTATTTTGGGGGATTATTCTGATAAACAGAGGTTGCACAGGATTATTACTTGCCTAAGTCTCTTCCTTTTTCCTTCTTCATCCCATTTTAGTGGCAGAATAATTCAATGGGTAAAAAGTTTTCAGTAAACATACCTTAAAGTATTTAAAACTGTTCATCTCATTTAAAACTACTCATTTTTATGTGAAATACTGCTTAGTGTATTCTTAAAAATGTTTTATAAATTATTTTTGAAACCATGTTATGGCAGTATTTAAGTAAACATATTTGCAGTTCCCTAATGAATATATTTTTCATTTAATCATGTTAGTTTTATAGCCCATTTTCTTATGGTCTATTTTATGGTCTGCTTCTACCTAGAAGTAACAAATGCATGTCTTTGTTTCTAATGACCATTTTCTTACCCACTGTTATATATAGCAATATAGTCTGAATCATATTTTTAATAGCCTGATAATAATCCATTAAGTTGTTAAACTTAATTCAACCATTTTTCTCCTTTTGGACACTTTGTTTTATTTTTCATTTCCTTGCTATTTTAAAAAGCATTGCACCCAACAACTTTCTATGTAATTTTCTTAGACTAAGAATTGGGTCACTAATTTGAGGATAATATCATTTGTTCTCCAAGTAGATTTAAAAAGATTGTAAAAAACCTTTTAACTTACAAAAGTAATATGTGTTTATTGTAGAAAATAAACAAACAAAATTATATAAAGAAGGGACTAAGAATTGGGTCACTAATTTGAGGATAATATCATTTGTTCTCCAAGTAGATTTAAAAAGGTTGTAAAAAACCTTTTAACTTACAAAAGTAATATGTGTTTATTGTAGAAAACAAACAAACAAAATTATATAAAGAAGGAAAAAAAAAGTAGCCATAATTCCCACCTAGCAATAGCCATTTTCAATTTTGTGGGATATTCCCTTTTAGTATTGTTTCTGTACATTTTATCTAGTTGAAATCCCACTAGATGCAATCAGTATCCTGTCCTTTCTCTTAATAGTATATCATAATTAGAGGTGACCTTAATTCCATTCAGCTGCTGCTACAGTGAACTCATTGCAGTGAACACCTTTGTGTGCGAGGCTTTTTTTTGTTTGCATTTTAAGTGATTTCTTTAGAGTAGATTCCCAGTAACAGAATTTGCTGCCTCAAAAGGCAGGCATGATTTTTATGGCTAGTGATAAACTGATTTCCAAAACAATGATAATACTTCATACTCCTACCAGCAGTGTTTGAGAAAAAAAATTAAAGATAGAAATTAGTATGAATGAAACATGGATTTGTAGGACTTGCAAAATGATTAGAGCAATAGGAAACTTTAATAATGATCAGTCCTGGATGACACAGAGTAGAGGTGCCTGGACCTCACTGGTGGATGTTTGTGCCTCTGCTGTGGTAATATCCTTCACTCCTCCACAGTTTTACATTCTAATGGAGAATATTTTCTGCCAGGCTTCCCTTGGTCCTATGCTTTCNATTAAAGATAGAAATTAGTATGAATGAAACATGGATTTGTAGGACTTGCAAAATGATTAGAGCAATAGGAAACTTTAATAATGATCAGTCCTGGACGACACAGAGTAGAGGTGCCTGGACCTCACTGGTGGATGTTTGTGCCTCTGCTGTGGTAATATCCTTCACTCCTCCACAGTTTTACATTCTAATGGAGAATATTTTCTGCCAGGCTTCCCTTGGTCCTATGCTTTCGGAATGCACTGATTTTAATATGCCATGAAAAGTTTTGGTTTTTAACTACATTCACTATGTCAATGATGGTGGCATATTCTTGGTGAGTAAGCTTCTGTGAAATAACTGGTTAACTAGTAGAAAATGGAACAAGTACTCTAAAAATGGATCACAGAGAATTAAAAACTAAGTCGTATTTACATCTGTGCTTGTTTAGTGTGTATTTCTCATATTAATCTCTGTAGGCTTTATTTTCTTCCAGAGGCCATTGATATTGCAGCCAAGGACCCCTTTTATGCTCTGGGGAAATAAAGTGAGCTTCCTTAAAAGGCAGTTAATTTACCATTTGACCCATTACTGGAAGTAGTCATTCATAATGCAGTTAAATTTGACATCCAATCAATGATCAATTATTAGACCCT
>NW_007727801.1:155254-164191 GCF_000696425.1 Galeopterus variegatus | reverse complement strand
GGGAACTAAATGAAAATACTGTGTGATAAATACAATGTTAGAAATTAGTTATGTGTATATCTTCCTACCAAACACAATGAAATTTAATAGGCACAGGAAAGAAATGTGGAAAGAGGAAGTGAGAGTATGAATTTAAGCAGAGACAGACTGATGGTCCACTTTAGGGTCCTATCCATGTTATTAGAAAAGGACCATGCATTACGTTGTTTTTCTTAGTAGTTGACCTGGAGAGGGGCACAATCAGCAGTGTGATCCAGAGAGCCCGTGAGGATAAAGACTAACCAGGAGGCACAGTTCTCCACAGTGCTGGGAGTGGAGAGCATTTTACCAATGGTTTTTGAATGTTAGATATTTTAATGTAATGACCAGTGTCTCCAAACACAATCTATGCAATGAATGTTAACAGTGGGGTTAAAAAAAAAAAGTGTTGCTCAGTATAGGTCAATGGCATAATGCCAAAGCTTATCTCAGAAAAGCAATTCCATGAGAGCCAAAGCAAGACGGGTCAGACAAGTGGCTTTCTGCTGGCTGTGTCCAATAATAGACATTCCACATTCCTTGTGGAGTGATGGACTAGATACCTTTCAGGTTGTTGCCTATGAATACTACTTTATGCAAGAGAATATTTGTAATAAGTACTGAGTAGCGATGAGTTCAAGGTTATACAACTCAACACTGAATCTTTTCCTTATAGTCAGTTAAGTGTGGATCCATGTGCTTTAAATGTCAGCTCAGCTGAGGACAGCACGAACAAGGATCAGTCTTTAAGCACATGTATTAGGGATAAGGGAATATCCAGGCATATTCAGAAGTGTTTTCACTTGAAGGAGTAGAAGGAAGAGAAATGTAGGCCCTGACATTTTATGCCTTTGGCCAGAGTTTGGAAAAATGACTGTCTCTCTGCTAAATGAGTTTGGTCCCATGTGCATTTTATTTGTTCAGGTCAAGGTTTTAAAAGGTGACTTAGACAGGTGTTATGATTGGTCCTAGTGCAAGTGTAGTTTCTGTGTTATGCAAGTTTAAGATATGTTTTTACTAGGCACTTCTTGTATTTATGATACCTGGTTGATCCCTGTGGGTATTTGTATTTGTGGTACCTGCCAGTGTATGGTCACAGTATAATGTGAAGTATGTATAAGTTTCAGAGGCAGTGATTAATCTGGGAGGGGACAAGGGTCACAAAAGACTTCATTGGAAGGATGAGTAAGTATTTGCCAGACATAGAATTTGGACAAGGGAGGGAATCCAGGAAGAGCCAAGTGTGTGAGCAGAGACAATTATGTGGATCAGTATTACACGTCAGGGGAGTTCTGAGTATATCTAAAGTGCTGGAGCTTACACAGTGGTTTATGGCTGAAGCCAGAAGTAGCTGGAGGACTCTGTATGCTGTGCTTGAGCAAGTTGGGTTTGAGGCAGTGGGGAATCATGGAAGGATTTAAAACAGAGCATTGCCACACTAGATTTCTTTTTCCAGGAAGATTATTCTCCATCATACAGTCAAGAGAAATAGTTGTAGGTGGAGGGATTGAAATATCTTTTTAAAAAAAGTTATTTATAAAAACATTTTTATGTTTTCTGAGTGGTTTTCCAAGTATAAAAGTTAATTCGTATTCTCAAAAAAGAAATACATTTATAAAGTTAAAAGGAAGATACAGAAAGAAGAGAAAGGTGAAATGTCAGTTCTCTGAAATTATTTTTGTTTCCAAAAATGATAAATGCTTAGGGTCAACATCACAGAAAAATTCAACCAACTGAAAAAAAAGTGACCATAGTGACATTATTAAGAAATATTTATAACGTATTATTTTAGTTAACTATTGTTTTTTAATCTAAAATTAAATAGCTAAAAACAACAATTTATTATCTTTTGTTGTACTGTAGGTCAGGAATTGAGAAAGGCTCAGCTGATGCCACCCACGGTGGAAGATGGAGGGGTCTCTGATAACTGCTTTCCATGTGGATTGCACTGAAACAGAGGCGGGGACAGAGGGATATGAACTTTTTTACATCTTTTTTCTGCATCTATTGAGATTATTATTTTTTATTATCGATATTATTTTTGATTAACAAATCATAATGGTATATATTTATGGGTACAATGTGATGTTTTGATATATGTATACAATGTGGAATGATTAAATCAAGCTAATTAACATACCCATCACCTCACTTACCTATCATTTTTTTATGGTGAGACATTTGAAATTCATTCCATTATTTTGAAATATACACTATTATTGACTATAGTCACCCCACTGTGCAATAGATCTCAAAACCTATTCCTCCTGCCTGTCTGAAGCTTTGTACCCTTTGACCAGCAACTCCCCATTTCTCCCCCCCCACTGTCATCCCCTCAGCCTCTGATAACGATCATTCCTCTCTCTCCTTCCATGCGTTCAACTTTTTTAGATTCCATGTGTAAGTGTGATCCTGAGATTCTGGAATATCTTAAAGGGTATAATTAGGGCCTGAATTAAGGCAGGGACAGTGGGTTTGGAGGGAAGAAGATGGATATGAAAGGTACTCTGGATGAAGAGTTGATACAGCTTAGCTATTGCATAGATATGGTAGGTGAGGGGAGGGCAGAGGAGTGCTGAAGGGATGAAGACACCGTTGGATAAAATGGGGAAGTAGGAGAGGGTGATGGGGGCATGGGACGTGTAATAGTTTGCTAGGGCTGCCATAGAATCCTGCAGACTGGGTGGTTTAAACAACAGAAATTGACTTTCTCGCAATTCTGTAAGCTGGAAGCCTGAGATCAGAGTGCCAGCAGGGTTGTTTCTTCTGAGGCCTCTCTCCCTGTGTTGTAGGTGACTGTCTTCTCCTGTGTCTTCACATGGTCTTTCCTCTGCATGTGTCTGTGTCCCAGTTTCCTCCCCTTCTAAGGACACCAGTCGTATTGGATTGGGGCCCACCCTAATGGCCTCATTTTAACTGACTTACCTCTTTAAAAACTCTGTCTCCAAATACAGTCACATTCTGAGGTATTGGGGGTTAGGACTCCCAACATATGAATTTCTGGAGGACACAACTCAGCCCCTAACGGGAAGGATGAGGAGCCTGGTACGTGTTGAGCTCCAGATACCTATGGGATGTGCAGTGGTGGTTCTAGAATGCATTTAGATGTGTGAGAACACAGCCTAGAAAAGAGCTCCAGATTTGGTATTTAAAACCATGGGGGTGGGTAGTATTTTCTCAACCAGTGACACCCAACCTTGGCTTATTTTAAGAGTCACTGGGAGAGCTTCTGAAACATGCCATGTGCAGGAGCCCCACTTCAGGCCAATTGACTCNAAGTAGTCATTCATAATGCAGTTAAATTTGACATCCAATCAATGATCAATTATTAGACCCTCGAGATACAAAGATGAGCATGATGGAGGCCTGTCTCCAAAAAACTCAAAAACACTAGGGTGGGAACTAAATGAAAATACTGTGTGATAAATACAATGTTAGAAATTAGTTATGTGTATATCTTCCTACCAAACACAATGAAATTTAATAGGCACAGGAAAGAAATGTGGAAAGAGGAAGTGAGAGTATGAATTTAAGCAGAGACAAAGACTGATGGTCCACTTTAGGGTCCTATCCATGTTATTAGAAAAGGACCATGCATTACGTTGTTTTTCTTAGTAGTTGACCTGGAGAGGGGCACAATCAGCAGTGTGATCCAGAGAGCCCGTGAGAAGACTGATGGTCCACTTTAGGGTCCTATCCATGTTATTAGAAAAGGACCATGCATTACGTTGTTTTCTTAGTAGTTGACCTGGAGAGGGGCACAATCAGCAGTGTGATCCAGAGAGCCCGTGAGGATAAAGACTAACCAGGAGGCACAGTTCTCCACAGTGCTGGGAGTGGAGAGCATTTTACCAATGGTTTTTGAATGTTAGATATTTTAATGTAATGACCAGTGTCTCCAAACACAATCTATGCAATGAATGTTAACAGTGGGGTTAAAAAAAAAAAGTGTTGCTCAGTATAGGTCAATGGCATAATGCCAAAGCTTATCTCAGAAAAGCAATTCCATGAGAGCCAAAGCAAGACGGGTCAGACAAGTGGCTTTCTGCTGGCTGTGTCCAATAATAGACATTCCACATTCCTTGTGGAGTGATGGACTAGATACCTTTCAGGTTGTTGCCTATGAATACTACTTTATGCAAGAGAATATTTGTAATAAGTACTGAGTAGCGATGAGTTCAAGGTTATACAACTCAACACTGAATCTTTTCCTTATAGTCAGTTAAGTGTGGATCCATGTGCTTTAAATGTCAGCTCAGCTGAGGACAGCACGAACAAGGATCAGCCTATAAGCACATGTATTAGGGATAAGGGAATATCCAGGCATATTCAGAAGTGTTTTCACTTGAAGGAGTAGAAGGAAGAGAAATGTAGGCCCTGACATTTTATGCCTTTGGCCAGAGTTTGGAAAAATGACTGTCTCTCTGCTAAATGAGTTTGGTCCCATGTGCATTTTATTTGTTCAGGTCAAGGTTTTAAAAGGTGACTTAGACAGGTGTTATGATTGGTCCTAGTGCAAGTGTAGTTTCTGTGTTATGCAAGTTTAAGATATGTTTTTACTAGGCACTTCTTGTATTTATGATACCTGGTTGATCCCTGTGGGTATTTGTATTTGTGGTACCTGCCAGTGTATGGTCACAGTATAATGTGAAGTATGTATAAGTTTCAGAGGCAGTGATTAATCTGGGAGGGGACAAGGGTCACAAAAGACTTCATTGGAAGGATGAGTAAGTATTTGCCAGACATAGAATTTGGACAAGGGAGGGAATCCAGGAAGAGCCAAGTGTGTGAGCAGAGACAATTATGTGGATCAGTATTACACGTCAGGGGAGTTCTGAGTATATCTAAAGTGCTGGAGCTTACACAGTGGTTTATGGCTGAAGCCAGAAGTAGCTGGAGGACTCTGTATGCTGTGCTTGAGCAAGTTGGGTTTGAGGCAGTGGGGAATCATGGAAGGATTTAAAACAGAGCATTGCCACACTAGATTTCTTTTTCCAGGAAGATTATTCTCCATCATACAGTCAAGAGAAATAGTTGTAGGTGGAGGGATTGAAATATCTTTTTAAAAAAAGTTATTTATAAAAACATTTTTATGTTTTCTGAGTGGTTTTCCAAGTATAAAAGTTAATTCGTATTCTCAAAAAAGAAATACATTTATAAAGTTAAAAGGAAGATACAGAAAGAAGAGAAAGGTGAAATGTCAGTTCTCTGAAATTATTTTTGTTTCCAAAAATGATAAATGCTTAGGGTCAACATCACAGAAAAATTCAACCAACTGAAAAAAAAGTGACCATAGTGACATTATTAAGAAATATTTATAACGTATTATTTTAGTTAACTATTGTTTTTTAATCTAAAATTAAATAGCTAAAAACAACAATTTATTATCTTTTGTTGTACTGTAGGTCAGGAATTGAGAAAGGCTCAGCTGATGCCACCCACGGTGGAAGATGGAGGGGTCTCTGATAACTGCTTTCCATGTGGATTGCACTGAAACAGAGGCGGGGACAGAGGGATATGAACTTTTTTACATCTTTTTTCTGCATCTATTGAGATTATTATTTTTTATTATCGATATTATTTTTGATTAACAAATCATAATGGTATATATTTATGGGTACAATGTGATGTTTTGATATATGTATACAATGTGGAATGATTAAATCAAGCTAATTAACATACCCATCACCTCACTTACCTATCATTTTTTTATGGTGAGACATTTGAAATTCATTCCATTATTTTGAAATATACACTATTATTGACTATAGTCACCCCACTGTGCAATAGATCTCAAAACCTATTCCTCCTGCCTGTCTGAAGCTTTGTACCCTTTGACCAGCAACTCCCCATTTCTCCCCCCCCACTGTCATCCCCTCAGCCTCTGATACGATCATTCCTCTCTCTCCTTCCATGCGTTCAACTTTTTTGGATCCCATGTGTAAGTGTGATCCTGAGGTTCTGGAATATCTTAAAGGGTATAATTAGGGCCTGAATTAAGGCAGGGACAGTGGGTTTGGAACGATCATTCCTCTCTCTCCTTCCATGCGTTCAACTTTTTTAGATTCCATGTGTAAGTGTGATCCTGAGATTCTGGAATATCTTAAAGGGTATAATTAGGGCCTGAATTAAGGCAGGGACAGTGGGTTTGGAGGGAAGAAGATGGATATGAAAGGTACTCTGGATGAAGAGTTGATACAGCTTAGCTATTGCATAGATATGGTAGGTGAGGGGAGGGCAGAGGAGTGCTGAAGGAATGGAGACACCGTTGGATAAAATGGGGAAGTAGGAGAGGGTGATGGGGGCATGGGACGTGTAATAGTTTGCTAGGGCTGCCATAGAATCCTGCAGACTGGGTGGTTTAAACAACAGAAATTGACTTTCTCGCAATTCTGTAAGCTGGAAGCCTGAGATCAGAGTGCCAGCAGGGTTGTTTCTTCTGAGGCCTCTCTCCCTGTGTTGTAGGTGACTGTCTTCTCCTGTGTCTTCACATGGTCTTTCCTCTGCATGTGTCTGTGTCCCAGTTTCCTCCCCTTCTAAGGACACCAGTCGTATTGGATTGGGGCCCACCCTAATGGCCTCATTTTAACTGACTTACCTCTTTAAAAACTCTGTCTCCAAATACAGTCACATTCTGAGGTATTGGGGGTTAGGACTCCCAACATATGAATTTCTGGAGGACACAACTCAGCCCCTAACGGGAAGGATGAGGAGCCTGGTACGTGTTGAGCTCAGATACCTATGGGATGTGCAGTGGTGGTTCTAGAATGCATTTAGATGTGTGAGAACACAGCCTAGAAAAGAGCTCCAGATTTGGTATTTAAAACCATGGGGGTGGGTAGTATTTTCTCAACCAGTGACACCCAACCTTGGCTTATTTTAAGAGTCACTGGGAGAGCTTCTGAAACATGCCATGTGCAGGAGCCCCACTTCAGGCCAATTGACTCAGTCTTTGGGAGAGAAGCCGGGACAGCCACTTGGTGATTCTGAGGTGCCTTCAAGGTTGAGAGGACTGGTTTAGGGTGAGTGTGGTGGGTGAGCTAGAGGAGAGTTCTGGAAGAGTGGCCCAGACCATTCAAGTGGTGGGTGGCAGGTGAGAGAATGAGGGGGAGGGTGGAGTTTTGAGGGGCTTCTTGGCTGATGCCCACTAACTTCTCCATGATGGACGTGCACACTGTGGGGTTTTTCTGGGGAGATTCAGACCTTGGAAGAGGTGCTGTAAGAGGTGGAAGACAGCAGAGAGAAATGACAACATGAATGACTGCCTTTGTGGGCCTGGGTGGGACTAGAGTGCATTGGTTAATAATGACAGCTTCACCTTGTTCTTAAGTTTTCTCCAGGGGGCCTCTGGAGGCTTGCATGGGAGCAGAACATGCAGTTTGGAGTTAAAGGGAGGATTGGGAGAAAGGAGTGGGGGAGATGGCAGGCTGGTGTGAGGGGAGCTCAGGGGGCTGGCTGTGGTGTCTCAGATGGGCGCTGCGGGACCTGAGGTGGGGTAGGGCTGAAGAACAGGGAAAAATGGAGGAGCAGGAAGCTGGATAATTTGACATCCAAGGACAGATACAGTGTGTGTGAGTGCAAACAAGTGTACAGATGTACAATTCCTGTTAGAAAGGGTAATTTTGAAGTGTCATGGGCAATTCTGGGTGATGAGGGACTAAATGGAGTGGTCAGTTGAGGAAATAACTAAGAGGTCAGATGGTTGGATATGTTGAAATTACCCTTGTAATGACCTGTTTGATGACTGAGTTGTTTGGAGGAGGGAGTGAAGGTTAGAGGCGTTTACTAGATAACCTTTAAGGTCCCTTTCAAGTGCCCAGTTTAACAAAATGTCATTTTTCGAATCACTGCTCTTCCCCGCATCCCTTTTCTTTGTTTTTCAATCAGAAGAACAGAACAATCTAGAAAATAACCGTCTAACAATTCCATTTTTATTGATCCTCTTGTAATTGTTAATGTTTAACAGATTATGTCTCTTTAGTGCCTTTGGAATCCATTAATGCATGTTTCATAGAGTTCATGTAGGGTGAAATAGCACATTGGTCAGAAAATGCTTTTCTGTCTATCGCTGATTTGACTCCACCATGCCACTGGGTCTGAGGCCTACAATGGGCAATTAGGACAGGACGGAGAGGAGTTACTGAAGTATCTTTTTAAGGTAACATTAATTGGATTCATCTTTTACCACATGGTAAGAGTCATGGCTATTACATTTACCAGTTCGGGTTTGGCGTTTAACCTCTTTATTGTGGATTGGTTGGTCCTGGGCATTTTCAGATTTAGTTTTGTGGTAGGATGTTTTGTCTGCAGTTTGCATCTGTATTTGGAACTGGAAATGAAGTGCAATTTTTAAGACTAAGACCCCAGACAACGGAGAGAATTGTATGAGCACATCTTGTGTTCAGTGCTAGAACATCTGGTTATATGAGGAAAAAAATTTGATCCTCATCCTGGAATAAAAAAAAAGATCCAGTACTTTTTTTGTTGTTCTTGTTATAGCAAATGTAGATATCAACCACCCTGGTTATATGAGGAAAAAAATTTGATCCTCATCCTGGAATAAAAAAAAAAGATCCAGTACTTTTTTTGTTGTTCTTGTTATAGCAAATGTAGATATCAACCACTGATTTTGAGTTTGCTTACTTGAGGAGAATGTTTCTAAGTCACCTAAAGCTTAATATTAACACATGAAGATTTAAAAATTGAAATTCTAAGAGTGAAACTCTAGAACTTTCACAAAGCTGCAGGCTGTATCCAACTGGTCTGCCCTGTCAAGTCACAGGAATTCCCTTTTCTGCTGCTTGGTGTTTTTCTTCCTTCTTCCTTTCCTCTTTCTTTCCTTGCCTGCCTGTTCCTCCCCTCTTTTTTTTTTTTTTCCTTTTTGTCTTTTTTCGTGACCGGCAATGGATCGCAACCCTC
>NW_007727801.1:152317-154725 GCF_000696425.1 Galeopterus variegatus | reverse complement strand
CAGGAGCGCCGCCGCGCTCCCAAGCGGCGCACTGTAGCAGTGTGCCACCGGGCCGGCCCCCTCCCCTCTTTTTGAGTAAGTTTTTGCAGATTGAACAGTTTTTCAGTTTTTTATCACCTGCTTCAAAGGATCAGTGTGAGTGAATAATTGCGTTGGGCTATTTATTTCCCCCAATTCAGCCCCATCTGATACCCTGCCCCTCTCCTCATCCTCCTGCCACATCCCAGATATTGTTCTCTTCTGTAGGGAACAAGCTTGGACTGGAGCTAACAGAAGTGATCACCAATGCCTCGTTCTAATCCCAGCTTTACCATTAATTGGAACTAATCTGAGTTGCTCTAGTCACTTCATTTCCACCTTTGTGGACGGCCAGGAGATTGTGTTTGCCCATGTGTGTATTTATATTCATCAAAGCAATAACAATCTGTCAAACGTGGGGCAAGACATTGGTTCTTGCCTTTTACCGTGCATCAGAATCGCCAGAGGTGTGTATTGTCTTGGGCCTGCTGCTCATAGAGTTTTTGATTCAGGCAATCTCGGAAGGATCCAGGACTCTACATTTTTAACAAATTATCAGTAGGCCACATTTTCTTTGAGAAACAGTAGATTTGGGGGACTTCAGTTTTTATAATTTTCCACCTCATGGTAACAGCATTTTGTAGAGTTGAATGTATTTGAAATGGCTGTTATATTACACTATAGACTTTATTTCATTAGGGTGTGTTATTTAAACACCCTGTATCTGAAAATTAAAATAAAGAACAAGTGAGATGTTGGTTTTGCTGTATTCTGGGCTGGTCAGAACCACCCAGCAAGGGTACCATATTGTGTTTTAGGTACCATCCTTTAAGAATAGAATGAGTAAACTGTGTTGTTCTCAGTGAAGAGTGGAAAAGAGTGAAATAGGAATTATGAGAAAGAGGGAAAAAAGAAACGGGTAATCTGATCTCTGTCTTCGTCAGCCTGAGAAACCTTGAAGTCTTTGAAGGATGAGATTCAGTTTGCTTACAGAAGAGCAGCTGGATTCTATTGATGGGTTTCTCATTTGGGGTTATTGAACTGCGTTTAAGAGAATTTCTAGCTAGTGACCTGTCTAAGGACTTCATGGCTGGCTTTGGAAGGTAGTAGCTTCCTGTATTTGAAGTGTTCAACAGATAACTGCAGAATGTGGATTTTGCAGGAATTAAAGCATTGGGTAAGAGGTGGAACTAGATGACCTCAGAAGTTTCCTTCCAATCATGAGATGCTATAAATTTTATGAACATCACATTTAAAATGGTTTAGGACACTCTATAAGAATCCGAAGCTGAAATAAGACTAGTTAACCTATAGTTGATTGATTATTAAAACCAAACACAGACACACTCATCACACACACTTATGCACACAAATGATAAATGCTAGGATAGTTTTGGATTGCCTTTGAAGTTTATTATTTGCAGGCATAGAAACTCAAGTTTTAGTGTATAATGTTTCCACGAGTGAAGTGCTCTCTTGAACTGTCTTTGATGATTTGATGTTTATACACTGTGTCTGCTGTGAATTTGGAAAGCCCTGCAAAATCACCCCTTTAAAGACCAGAGGAACACTGGGTAGCTTAAATTAAGTTTTTTTCTGATATTTGGTATTCTCGTTCTTTGGCTAGGGATGTGCCTTCAGAGATCCATAGAGGAAAAGTCATGACATTCTGTGCAAACTCAACTAGGCAATGTGTGGTGTTCCTATCATTAGCTAATAATATATATTTAAAGTCACATGAAAGTGTGTGGCCTGTGGTCTGAATTTTTATTCTGAATAAATTAGAGATTAAAATCTGTGGTTTCCAGTTCAAGGATATTGTACTGAAAATGATGTGAGTTTTGATGTCATTAAGAACCGGCAGCAGGCAAGCATTATGGCTTTGCCCCCCTTTTGTCTTGGTTGCTTTCGTCCTTTTTCCTTATCTTGAGAGGCCACTGTAAATGTTGACTTTTCCCCTCTAATTGCCAGTGATTGTAAATTTTAATGTGTTTTAAGACAGGTGGTTTTAACCCCTACCTTGTTTTCCTGGTCCTCTTGGTTCCTCTGCTCTGCTTCCCCAGAATCAAAATTGAGGCCAGATGTGTGTCAACATCAGGAAACCCTGATGGCTCTCTTGCCCTCTCCTTCCCCAGATTTACTGCAAGAAGGAAACTGAGACACCAGGGACAGCCACTGTTAACATTCTTTTGTAATTTCTGCCTGTGGTTCCCCTGCAGATTCTTTATGAGATCTGCATGTATTTTTTTTTCAGTAACTTAAATTTAATTCAAAACTACGAATGATGCATTACTGTTTTTTATGTAAGTTTTATACTGCTGTTGCTGGGTTATTATTTTTATTGAAACATAGTTGATTGTACATATCTGTGGGGTACAGCACTGAATATC
>NW_007727801.1:2371-152282 GCF_000696425.1 Galeopterus variegatus | reverse complement strand
ATGCTCAAATCAGGATAATTCGTATATTCAACATTGTACAAGGGAACCAATTTTCGTGGCCCTTTACCTATTCCTCCTTTACCCACTTCCCCCTACCCTACCTCTGGCAACCTCAGTTCTGTTCTGTCCAGATCTGCATGTATTTTTGTTCTGTGCTTTAAAACTTTTAACATTTAAAGGCAACACTTTCCCATAACATTGTAAGTCTCTGAAAAATATTATATATAAATATGTAGATATGCTGCCTATTTGTTTTCAGTTTTGATTATTTTAAGACGAGGTTTTCTTGTGCAAAGTTTTACCCAGAATTCTAATGCCAACTGACCTAGCAGTGTATCCACATGTATATGTATAAATTTTAACATTTAAACGCAATGCTTTCTCATAACATTGTAAGTCTCTGAAAAATATTATATATAAATATGTAGATATGCTGCCTATTTGTTTTCAGTTTTGATTATTTTAAGATGAGGTTTTCTTGTGCCAAGTTTTACCCAGAATTCTAATGCCAACTGACCTAGCAGTGTATCCACATGTATATGTATAATTTTTTTCCTAATTGTGAATTGACAAATGAAAATGTATAAAATGTAAACTAAGCAATAAAAATAACAGGTGAAATTTGTAAAATGTAAAAATTATAAATCATATAGCAACCTAGCATCCATAATGAAACCTCTATTAATGTTTTTAACAACCAACTCTTTTTCCCTCTGTATTTATATGTATAATTTGTTTGGTCATTGATTAGAAACAATAGGTAAAAATCATCCAAATTCTCACAAACTAGAAATGTTAGCTGTTAACATTTTTGGTGTATTTCCCTTCATATGCTCAAATACCAACTCTTTTTCCCTCTGTATTTATATGTATAATTTGTTTGGTCATTGATTAGAAACAATAGGTAAAAATCATCCAAACTCTCACAAACTAGAAATGTTAGCTGTTAACATTTTTGGTGTATTTCCCTTCATATGCTCAAATACATATCTATGTTCAGTATTATTTTTTATTAATTTTAAATAACTTTTCTTACTATAAAGGTGATTCACATATAGTTTAGAACCCCTGGAAAATATAAAAAGCATAAACTAAAAATGGACTGAAATATTTCCACTCAAATAAACATAAATCAGCCATTTTTACCAGTTTTTCCAAATATGTACACTTAATCCATAAACCCACACTTAAAAAAAAATGATGCAAGTATACAGTTTAGAACCCCTGGAAAATATAAAAAGCATAAACTAAAAATGGACTGAAATATTTCCACTCAAATAAACATAAATCAGCCATTTTTACCAATTTTTCCAAATATGTACACTTAATCCATAAACCCACACTTAAAAAAAAATGATGCAAGTATATATTGTTTTGTGGATTTTTAAAAAACATTTAGGAATGTATCAAACATTTTGCTTTATGAATTTGTTTTGGTGTGGGTTTCTTTTTTCTTTCTTTCTTTCTTTTTTTTTCTTTTGCTCTTTTCCTGAATCTGAGGATTTATGTCTGCCACTGATTCTGGGACATTTTTATCTATTATTTCTTTGAGTAATGTTTTGCTCCTGTTGGGTCTCTGGTTCTGGATCTCCATTTAGATGTTTATGAGTCTTTTTCACTATCATTCCTTTCTCTGAACCTTACTTTCAAATTTCTTTTCTGTGGCTCTGGCCTCGATTCTGTTAATTTCTTTGTGGCAACGGCCCACTTTACTAATTCCTTGTTCACTTGCACTTAATTGGCTGAATTACCCACTGAATTTCTAATTTGAAATACTGTGTTTCTCATGTCTAGAAACTGCATGAGTCTCTTTCAAATCTGTGTAGTCATTTTTAATATATTATCCTTTTAGTATGTCTTCTTTTATTTTTAAACATATTAAACATTTTTATTTTATAGTCTGTATCCAATGACTTAAGTATCTATAGAACTTGTAGGTCTGATTCTGATATCTGGTGTTTTTGATGACTCTTCTATGTGTTGGATTATTTCTGTGTGTGTTTTGTGGCCACTCTCTCCCCACCACCCCCAGTCTCCCCAGTGTGAGCTTATGTTTCTGAGAATTTTTTCTCTGGGAATTCTTTGAGAACTTAAGGTGAATCGGTTTAGATAGAACTTGTATTTATGTCTGCTTGTTGCCTTAAAGGCACTATAAACCCATGTTCATATCAGTTTAAATATTCAGCTTGAGATTTTGGGGTGGCCACACAAATATTATGAATTCAGGTTCCCTATTTATTAAAGGCAAGTGTCTGTATATAAGTTCTCAGGGGGTGACTGTTTCCTACCTAGATTCAAGTCTGAGATAGTCAGGTTTTCTTACCCTCTCCCTATGTATCATGGGTCAAGTATATTTTTCCCTCTAGTTCCCCCGTTGAGGGTAAGATGTCCCAGATCTTTGCAGGGGTCTTTGATTTTTCTTCCACTTGATTTCTGACTGTAAAAGCCAAAACTCAAAGTTACCTGGGATTGGAATATTACCAGCAGTCAGATTAAGTGTTCTTTTACTCAGTTTATTTCTTGACATATTTTTGCTTCTTGGGAGATTTGTTATTTTTGCCAACTTGGTTAAGCATTTGCAAAGGTAGGGGTACGTGTATGTATGTTTATGTATGCATACACATACCTAGCAGTTTTAGATGTTTTTGTACTGAAAGGGTTTTCAGGGTATATTGCCCTTAGTATTCCTGGAAAAGAAGTGTAAAGTGTGACTTTTTAAAAAATAGCAGGACATATTTCATTTTTTGAATGTATTTTTCTTTACTTACATAATTTCCTTGGAACTTCAAGGTTGCTTTCAATTTCACCATAAAAGACAGTTTTGCAATGGATGTCCTCATAGATATGTTTGCATAGATTGCTGATTATTTCTCTGCAATAAATATCTTGAAGCAGAACTGCTAGGTCAAAGAGTATGCTTGTCTAGTTTTTGATAGATATTGCCAGAGTCATCCTGAAGGAACAAGATGGTTGTTTCATAATTAAATTCTTGATCACAGTGCTTGAAAGTGCAACAACTTCATTAACACCAAGTATTACAAAAAACAAACAAACCCCCAAAAACAATAAGTTGGGAGAAATGGCATTTTATTTTTAAAATTTAAACTTTCTTGATCATTTGACAATTTAAGCACAATTTTTTTCTTATGCTCATTGACTATTTGTATTTCCCTTATAAATTTCCTGTTCATGTTTATCAGTCATTTTTCTATATTGATACTCATTTTTAAGTTTATTTTTATTTGTTTAAACTATATATTTAATACAGATAATTCTTATTTTTAAAACTTCTAAGATATTAACACTTTATTGTGTGATGTAAAGCATTTTTCCAGTTGTGCATTCTCTTTTTTCTATTTTCTAGTTAAAGAAATCTTTAAATGTTTAGGTAGTTACCTTTATCAATCTTTTCTTTATGACTTCTTCTTTGGCCTTTGCAAAAATAGCCTTCTCTCACCCTAGGATTATATAAATATTCTATTATATTGTCTTTTAGATCTCTTAAGGCTTTATTTTTCATATTTAATTCTAATGGATAGAATTTTTAAAAATGTGATGTAGAGATTTATCTCACAGCTCACATCACTGTGAATGAGTTGGCTTGCTGTGTACCTATTTGGAGGTATGATTTGAATAAAGCCAAATTATTTGGGATTTTTGTGTGTATGTGTGTGCATTGAGGCTGTGACTCTTGGAAATGAATTTGCCATGCCTGGAATCAGTAATATAGATGCTTATACAGCTGATAGTGAACTCCAAATTCATGATAAAAAAGGCAGGCGAGTTTGTTAAGAAAGAAGGAATGAGTTAAGGGATGTAGTAGGGAGAAGGTTCACTATAGTGCTTAGCCATTGCAGGGTTATCTTTTCACCAATTTGTGTTTCTATTTCTTCCTAATGGACATTGTAAATGGAATGTGTGGGATTACGCTGTCAGGGTTTGCAGTGACTTGAGAAAACTGGGAAGACTATATTAACAGCACTTTGTGTCTTGTGTGCTAAGGCATTTTGTGTGCATGAATGAATGAAAGAGATTCAGTGGTTAGGAAATGGTTAATTTGTATTTAAATACAAGGGTACTTTAAAAGGTCCGTAGAGAGATTCAGATTATCATTTAATTCTATTTTTCCATGAACTTTTTGAAGTACCTTCGTACTTGTGCTTTTAGTTCATTTTCATTTCTAGTGGCCATATGTCAACAATTCATTCCTCCTTTGTTATTTAGTAAACCTTTATTGAGCAGTATCTATATGCCAGCCACACTGAGCTTTACGATCCAGAGATAATTATGGTGCTGACTTCATCTTCAAGGGGCTCAAGGTCCAATAGTTGCCTCATTAATGAATAGAGTTGGGTGTGATGAATATTACCATTTATGTGCAGGGTGCATAGGTGATGGCAGATAGGAGGGCACAATCAGCTCACTGCTGATGGTGACGTGTGCGTGTGGCAGTGACTATGAAGGAGACTTCTGAGATTTGGGCTGGATATTGTAAGACTGAAGGATAAAGAAGAGTCTATCTTATGGATAAGCAGTAGAAGAGAACATTTCAATCTGTGAAAAGAAAACACAAAAAAAGGCATGAAATAACATGGTGTTTTCTAGGAATTCCAAGTAGTTTTGTTGGAAAATAATGGAAGACTTGCTAGTGGATGAGGCAGAGGCCAGGTCAAGCGAGGTCTTATAGAGGGTGCAAAGGAATCTGAAGTTTGTCTCCTCCCTCCCAATTCTTCACAATTAAAAGGATTTCCACAGTTTTATGTTAGATCATTATGGGAGGTTCAGTTGGGGAGTGACAGAGAAGTGAAATAAGATTTTAGGTAGAGACTCTTGCAGTTGTCCAGGGGAGGTGACCTGAACTAAATAGGTGACAGTAGGGGCTGGAGGAGAGAGAATGGATATGAATCTATTGACAAGTGTAGTCAGCAAGATTTATTCAGTGTAGGAAAATAAGTTGGATTTGAGATATCTTTAAATGTAAGGTCCTCAAATGAAATACAGATCAACTGGAGTGTTGGAGTATGTTCTGGAATGGGGATGCATATTTAATAATCACCAGCCTTGTAAGTATCTTTGGAGTCCCATTGATAATGGATAAGATGGCTTAGGGAGAGTGAGCAGAAGAAGAATAGTAAAGGGTGAAATAAAGAGCCCAGGGGTGAACCAACATTTCCTGATCCTCAGAGGAAGAGGATCCTGCAAAGATGCTTGAGGAAGAGCTATTAGAACATTGGATAAGAATCAAGGGTGCATGGTGTCATGAGTAGGGCAAGTTTAAGAAGAGGGTGATTAATGATGCAAAATGCCACTAAAAGGTCAAGTAAGATAAGGACAGAGAAATGTCCTTATTTAGAAGAAAGTGATCTTTTCTCAAAGTTTTGAATGGTGGGGGCGGAAGCCCTGGTGCATCATGCAAGAATGGAAAAGCAATAGGCACAGTTTCTTCAATGTTCTTGGCCTTGAGAAGGGAGGGTGGGAGGGGGGAGGAGGAAGTTGGGGTCAAGGGAGTCTTTCTTTTTTCTTCTTGTAATAGAAATTTTGCAGGTTTCTATTCTAAGGGCTGGGAACTGAGGAGGGAACAAAGCTGCAGTTACAGAAGAGAGAATAAAACAAGGTACACTGTAGTTCAAAACTGGACATGGCCAACTGAGGACTAAGATGGATGGGAGAAATGTCTTACAAAGTCAGTGTTGGCCCAAATTGGCAACTGTGACTATCACTGGAAGATTCAGGTTTTCAAAATAAGCATTTCACAAATGTTTATGGGCAGGAAAAACTATGGCAGCTGTCTGCTGGGTGAATGATAGAGCCTTGATTATGCCCTCATGGAACAATTAGTTGGGTATTTTCCCCTAAACCTGATTTGTTGGGATAAACTTTACTGAAATAATTCTTGACTTTGACACTACTAACAGTATATGAATATTGCATATTTATATACATATGTAAGTCTCTTGATATTACATATCAGTAATATTCATATACTATTAGTAGTATCAAAGTCATGAACTATTTCAAAGACATATGTGAATAAATCCAGTTACTCTGTAACTGTTATAACTGCTTAGCCCAATTCTTGCTTCCCTTACATTCTCGTATCTATAAGCCACATGAACCTGAGACACAGCCAAAGGTTCTGAGGGACAGTTCCTAGGATAAGTGGCTCCAGCATCTCCCCTTCACTCCTACAAGGTCTGGCTTGGTTTTCACGCTCCAGCCCTTTGGGATGATGTTCTTGGAAAGGAAGAAGCTCCTGACCCCTTATGGGACCCAGAGTCACTCTATATTGCATTGGCACTTGGGTGACTCTGCCCATTCTGTGGTTGCTGCTACCACTTTTTAGTCCCTGAATCCCACATAGTAGTTCACCTTCCTCATCTTCCCTCCCCAAAGAGAAGAAGATCTTCCTTCCAAGTAGGAAAACTCTTTAAGGCATCTTCAAAGATGCCTGTGTGTTTATAACTTTTAGCACCAAAGATAGCCCTTTCTCTTTTGGTTTGTGGTTCCTTCTATTAAGCAAATTACATTAGGTTTCCCCAGAGGATGGGTTCTAGGGTGATTAGTGCGATGCCCTGGTGGCCTCGCTCTGGCCAGCCTTTACTTGAGATGTGAATGTGTACCTGTTGGCTCTTCCCTTGCAGTGCTGTAGCTTGCCTGTGAACTCCAGGGACTGGGAAAGCCATAATCCTTCCTTCTCTGAGACCGAATCTCTGTAGTTTATATTCTTTGCTATTGATTCCACAGGACCAAGGGTTTCTTAGTCTCAGTGGGCTGCTGCTGACCTGCTTGGATTCCCAGAGTTCCTCATCTGCTATACAAATTAGGTTTCTTGTAACCAGCACTTCATATTTTAAAGAGACGTCACATGCCCATAGTGCTTTAGATTTTGGATGGACACATCTTTCTAGAGCCTGGCCTTGTATTTGTCTTTTACTGACAGTTTTTTTTTTCCTTTTTGTCCTTTTTACTGACCGGCAACGGGATCGCAACCCTCAGTGTTGCGTCCGTACCGGGGACCGGCAACAGGATTGCAACCCTCGGTGTTGCGCCCGCACCATGCTCAGCCAGTGAGCGGGAACCGGTCTCCACATGGGATCTGAACCCTCGGCGGGAGCGCCGCCGCGCTCCCAAGAGGCGCACTCTCCAGTGCGCCACCGGGCCGGCCCTTTACTGACAGTTTTAATTGGTTTGTTCTATTAGCCATAGTAGGAAAAATCCTATCTCTGTTTATAGTTTTAGGTCTCTTGGTTTATCCTAAGTTTGGTTAGGAATAAGAGAGAACCCACTGATCTAGCACTCAAAAAGTGATGGGTATGCACTGTGTTCATCCTCACCATCCACCATTATTTTACATGTGACACTTTTCTCATTTTTAAAATTAAGTTTATTTCAGAAATATGTTCCCACATTGGGTCATACTTTGAGTTTTGTGTGATTAAAATTGCCTGGTAAAATTAAATGCTCATTTTGTCTCAAGATAACTAGAATATGTATACTATTACAGTGTTTTTCTGTTTAGTATGCAGGTTGAGGTAGCTCAGAAGAAAGTTTGAAAATTGATTTCTCAAGGGAATTTTACAAGGAAAGTATAATACATGAATATATGATTAGAACTTTATTCCTTTTTAAAAAATAAATTAAATGGTTTTATTATGATAGTTTGTATTTTATCCACGACCACATTAAAATTGCCTCTGCAATTGAATGCTCCTACAGTAATAGTAGTAGTGGTGGTTATTAAGCAGCTGAAATATATCAATGTTATATAAAGTAAAAAGAGCTACAAATCTAGGAGAAAAGAAGTCCCAAGGCAGAACTTTTAAAAACATTATTATCCTCATGTAAAATATTGAATTTCCAATCAAGTTCAGCATAACAAAAAGCTAAATCTTATTATACATTCATATGAGTTTTTATGTGGAAGTTTCTACTAGGGTATTTATTAGTAATCCCAGACGTTTCTATCCAGAGTATTTATTAATCATTATTTCATATATTATTTCATATATTTTTGGAGATGCTGTATATCTTATTTTTGAAACAGAATTCTAAATGGGCTTTTTATTTATCTGCTGAATCAAGATCACTCATCACTTTTCTTGAAATGGAAGGAAGCCAGTGGTCTGTTTCGATGTAAAAGAGATCTTCAAGCAAGATTGATTGTTTTTACTTTTTGTTTCTGTGTCATTTCAGGAAATATATGCTGTTTTCCCCAAATGGGATTGTTAGCACAGAATGCCATTGTAAGAGACCAGCATGACATTCAAGTTTCCCTAGGTTAGTCAAATCGTGTTTAGGCCTCTGATCCAACTGGATGTTATTTCTGTGCATGATGTGGGTCTGATTATGTTCATTTTTACTTTTGCCTCAGAACCATTTTAGTCCAGTTCCTTTATGTCCCCACTGTAATGCCATGCCTGTCATATATGTAAGATTCTGTTTTGAGACTCCGTGCACCTTGGTGTGTCTAGTCCTGAACAAATTCACATTACTTTCAATCCAAGGCTTTTTACGTGTCCTGTTGTCTTATAGGTCAAGTCGTTATCTTCTGTTCTCTTAATTGGTCTTTCTTAGCATTTCCATTGAAATTTAGGATCAGGTTTGTCTGTAGACTCTCTTAAATTTTGAATCTAGACAATCATTTTGATTGTAAATAAGGACAATTTTGACCTTCCTTTCCATTCCTTACGTGTTGTTTATTGTTGTCTTATCTTGTTGAATTAAATAGGCCACCCAGGACTATGCTGAATAGTTGGGGTATTAGTGTGATTCTTGTTATTCTGATATTAAAGAAAATGCTTCTATTGAGAATCCTATTCCTTTTTAAGGAGTATTATTTAGAACAGCTCAGCATTTCCATGTATTTGATTTTAATGTATTAAAAAACAGAAAACACACCCACTGAACAAAAGGAGTTAATTATGAGCTTACTATAACTGTCTTACTGTTTACATTGTTCTAGATGCATTTAATTATATTTAATTCTGACTCTACAATGACAGAACTCTCCGGAGATTATATTTTGTAGGGGAGAATAATAGTACTTTCATTTTAATTGAAAAGTAACAAAGCTTTCTTTCACTTCACAATTTTTGTGGACAGTGTTTCAGTGCTGTCCAATAGAAATTTTTGTAATGATGGAAATGTTATATTTCTGCACTGTCCACGTAGGTGAGTGACTGTCATCCTGGATGGTGCAGAACTAGACTTTGGAGTTACAGCTATGGCCCATTTACTAGCTCTGTAGCTCTTACCTGGCTTCTGAAGCCTTATTCTTTTGGGCAAGCACAGCTCCACACTCAGGCATGTGGCTGGGGTTGTGGTGCCACGCTTGCTGGGTTGTAGCACCGGCTCTTGCACTTAGCCTGGTGCCCTTGTGCAGTGAGCAACTGGCACAACAAACGGACGATCCCCCTGGCTACCTCTGGAGGCTCTGCACCCTGACTGCTGAAACAGGAGAAATACCTCATCCCATATCCCAAAGAAGTCCCCTAATCAAAGTGGGGCCCATTGTTTCCTGAGTTACAAGTCAATACTAAGAGACTTGGCTAGTGACAAGGAAGTTCTTCATATTAAAATTCTTCCTGTACCCAGGTCTTTTAGAACTTGGACTTCTGTTCTTCCATATTCAGGAGGCCATTACCAAACCAGCAGATTATTTACTGTGCTTACTGACTTAGGAAAAAAAAACTTCTTTGCACAGAATATCTGAAAGTGAAGAGAGAAACGTGCAATAGTGGTGGTGTGAACTGAATGTTTGTGTCCCCCCAAATCCATGTGTTGAAATCCTAATCTCCAAGGTGATGGCATTAGGAGGTGGGGCATTTGGGTAGTGATTAGGTCGTAAGGGCAGAGCCCTCATGAATGGGATTGGTGCTCTTATAAAAGAGACTCTAGAGAGTTCTCTTGCTCTCTTTCCACTTGTGAGGATACAACGAGAAGATGGCAGTCTGGAACCCAGAAGAGGGCCTTACCAGAATCCAACCTTGCTGGTACCCCGATCTCAGACTTCCAGTTTCCAGATCTGTGAGAAGTAAATGTTTGATGTTTAAGCCACTGAGTCTGTGGTAATTTGTCATAGCAGCCTGAACTGACTAAAACAAGCAGTTAGCTCTCTGGTGGTTTTAGAAAGCAGTACAGTGGAGTTCTCTGCTGTTCTCTTCAGGACCCCATATTCTGGAAAACGAGGTAGAGAGCGGGAGGTCTGAACCTTCTAATGTACTTCTAGCTGTTCTTTTTCAGAAGCAAAAAGCATTCATTGGACACTGCTTTTAATTCAGCTCCATCTGCCCTGTACTTAATGGATATTACTGCCAGGTGCTAATAAATGGCTGGCTGTTATTCGTTTCAGAGCCGTTTTGAGTTTCCTTTTGTTTGTCTTTATGTGTATTTTAGCTGGAAATTGGGTGGGGTCTTATCCGGGAATTTGGGCTGATGTCATCTTTATTCAGAATTCAGTTTATGGCCATTTGCAGGATTTATTGATTTAACTACAACTTTTGATCCTAATGAAATGTCTCTGGGTTGAATCGACTGATCTCAAGGGTTTTAGGCTTTAATGTTTTTCAAGAGGATTGATACAGCCACCCGGAGAATAATGTAGTATATAGGGAGTTATCTGTTGATTGATCAAATTCCTTTTCCAAATGATGTAAAACCCACCTGTGTCCTCATTCCTCTGCCTGCTTTTAAATTTATAATTTAATAAATTAAAAAACCTTTGTATGCATTAGATATTGCCTTTCCAGTAGAGCTATGGTATGATCTTAAGCTCGTGAACAGGAAATGAATGTAAGAAGCCTCAAACCTGTTGGCCAGTTCTTTTCTTAAAGGAGATCTTGCTCTTGACTTTGTCAAAACTAAAGCTGTTGCTTTTGGCAACACCCACAGTGATTCAGATGGACAGCATTAAATAGCTTCTTTCCATAGGTTGATTCATATAATGATAAAGAAGCCTCAAACCTGTTGGCCAGTTCTTTTCTTAAAGGAGATCTTGCTCTTGACTTTGTCAAAACTAAAGCTGTTGCTTTTGGCAACACTCACAGTGATTCAGATGGACAGCATTAAATAGCTTCTTTCCATAGGTTGATTCATATAATGATGTGACGGGTATGTTTTGCAACTCACTTATTTTTGTGGACACATGCTGGGATGAAGCCTAGCTCAAAAATACATGTTCTTAGAAGCTTCACTAAGTGTGGGTATGTTTTAATGTCCAAGCTTTATATATGGTAACACCTGCCATTAGATCTTTTCTTCACTGGCCTGTGGAGTTTCAGTTAGTCTTTATTGAATAATTCAAAAGTAATCTCCTAAGAAAATTTCTGGCAGTCCCGTATAATTTGAGCAGATGAAATGGCCCTCAATTTGGATTAAAGTCCAATTTATTTTAGTTTTTTAAAGAAAATGCCAAATTTGTCTTTTATGCTGGGCATCAAAAATACCTGAAACTTTTTAATCAACAACACTGAACCCTTCAGACACTTATCAAAGACATCAGTCTTAAATTATTACTTTCCAGTTCTATCAAAGGCCATTTGAGGCCACTGATACACTAAATGAACGGTATAGTGAGTGGCTCTCTAGTGGCCCCAGGACCAGCAGCACCAGCCATCACTTGGGAACTTGTTAGCAAGTGCAAATTTTTGGGCCCACCCAGACCTTCAAATCAGAAACTCAGTGGAGTGGGGCCCAGCTGTGTTTTTTTTTTTTTTTTTTACACCTAAATGGACTGTCTCCCTTCATTCATTTATTTATGTATCATTATACAATGTAGTTGATTTTCATGGCCCTTTACCAGTTCCTCCCATTCTCTCTCCCTCTCGCCCTTTCCCACCCCTGTCAAAATCCTATCTGTTCTCTTAACAAGATTAAGGAATTATTGTGATTGTTGTCTTTTTTATCCCGCCATTTATTTATTTATTTATGTATATTAGCTCCCACCTATAAGTGAGAACATGTGGTATTTCTCTTTCTGTGCCTGGCTTATTTCACTTAACATGATTTTCTCTAAGTTCATCCGTGTTGCTGTGAATGGTAGTATTTCATTCTGTTTTATAGCAGAGTAGTATTCCATTGTCATTATGGAAAATGGTATGGAGGTTCCTCAAACAACTTCATATAGAACTGCCATATGATTCAGCTATTCCACTGCTGGGTACATACCCAAAGGAATGGAAATCATTGTGTTGAAGGGATACCTGCACTCCCATGTTTATTGTGGCTCTATTTACAATCGCCAAGAGTTGGAATCAGCCTGAATGCCCGTTATCAGGTGAGTTGATAAGGAAAATGTGGTGTATCAGCGGTCTGTGTTTGAACAAGCCCTCCAGTCACTTCTAGATACTTCCTGTTACAGTTTATAACCTATTGTTCTAATGCAGCAGTTAACACACCTGCCTTTCAACCTAGACACACTCTGGGAATTTGTTAAAATACAGGTTCTTGGTTCTCACCCACAGAGTCTGATTCAGTAGGCCTTGGGTAGGGCCCAGGAATCAGTGTTTTTATGTTCTTTGGTAAAGCTTGCTCTGCTTTCATGTTGTATCATGTTAGATAACTCAGTAACTATATATGTAGAATATAATATATTTGTTCCCATACAAGTGTCTTTAAAGACCTCTGATTTAAAATAATGCATGTAATCAGAGGTTTGTTTTAGAATTTAAGGAGACTTTAAAAATACAGGTATCTAGGTTCTAGTAAATCAAGAGCTCTGGTTAAGTTCGGATTAAGTCTGGTTTTGTTTTGTGTTTAAGTTTCATGGATGATATACCATCCGAGAACCGTGTATTTTTGTCTTCAGCTCTCATTGAGGGTTGATAGAAGAAATAGCCATATCAATACTCATATTTTTGTATGTTATGTACCACATGATAACTCTTATTAGGATTTAGTAGAAGAGCTTCTCTCTCTCAACAGTCAATATGTGACTCTTCATTTTCTTTTGTTTTAGTTATCAGAGAGCCCAGTAAAATTTTGTGCTTTAATCCATGACTCTTATTCTTTTATAACCCTCTGTAACCCGGCTGAAACTTGTTTGGAGGTAGATGGGCACCAAAAACTAAGCAAATGATGGGATATCTGCGCTCTGGTTTGCAATAGACTTCTTATTTGAAGAACCTTTCCCAGCTCTGGTCAGCATCTCCTTTGGGTCTTCCTCCGTGGGATGGATGCATGACAGTTGTTAGTAGCTTGACTGTGAAAGAGTTAATGTTTCCCAATACCAGGCACTGATATAGGCAGTAGGGAAAATCTGGTTCATTTTGTTTCAAAATAAACCATACCTCGAATAAGTACAAACAGCTGCAATGCGGGCTTGGGGCCAAGAGAAATCAGTGTGGTGCTGTGAACTCCAGCTGAGAGGAGTTCATGTAACACGGATCTGAGATCAGGCCCCATAATGAAACCATCAGACCCCAGCAGGAGAAGAGTCGTTGCATGTCACCCTGGTCACCTCCATAGCCACTACCCCCAAAAGCTGGGGAGGTTTCTAGAAGAGGTGGCTTCATCCCCAGAGCCATTTCTCTGCAGTGGATTGAACACACCACATTTTGTTTCTTGCACCCTAGAACTGCAAGAACTGTAAGATGGGGAAATCTGGAAATGTAAAGGATTTGTACATTTGCTCCCTGCTTATTTTATCTCTATGACTTGGCTGAAAACAGCAATCACACTATCCCAGCCCTACAGGATACTGCTTCCCTCTCAAGCCCCAGGGAGTTCTTGGTCAGCTAGAAACTGCAGCCACTGAGTCCATTTGGTTGTTTCTTCTTCTCGCAGAATTTTTAGGTAATAACAGTTTAACAAAACTTTTTTTTTTCTTAGCTGATTCCTTTTGATTAGAATTTTCTTTCTAATTTTCTAATGCCGTATTTCCCCTTTGGAGTGGCCTAAATTCCTTTTCACACTAGTTTCTATGTGACATTCTCCATTCTCTGCATATTTGGAATATCCTCCTGTGTTTTTCTAGACATTGTAGGACAGCATCTTTCAGGCTGTTGAGTAGATGGCTACAAGTCTTTAAAGTGGGGCCTCTTAGCTGTTAAGTCTCCACTTGGTTTTTAGGTCATATCAGGCACAGGGGCTTTGTGGCTATTTTGTGGTTTTACTATCTTTTCACAGTTCATAAAAAAAGGCTCCTTTTCTTTTCCATTTTCTGCTGCTTTCTTGATAAACAGCTTCGACAATTATTTTAAAAGGTGTTTACTGTTACATTTAAATCATTTCATAACAGGAAAATAGGAATTGGAATACATAAATTAGAAAAGGCCCCCATCCTTTTTTTGGTTTGTTTTCCTAGTTACTAAATCATTGTGAACAGAGAAGAGTCATTTAATTCCTTTTGCTTCACTTTCCTAATTTCTTCAAGAGTGGTACATTTTGAAATGTTACCCATAGAATTGTTATATGAAAGAATAAAGCCAGCCTTTAAGACCTCTCAAGTTGGTAAAATCATGTATGTGAATTCTCAGGTATTTACATATCCTCAATCCAGCTGTGAATAATTCATCCTCTAGCACAATGCTAGTTTTTTTTAGGTTCCCCTATATACTTTTTAAAAGAGGTTTTGCCATGAGGGATTTCACTGAGGAAGAATGTATATACCAGGAACAGGAAAGGAAATGGAATTAAGTTCCTCATTAGTTTTCCCATGCTCAGGTAAATACTAGGATTGTATTCAACAGGTATTTTTTTTTTTTCTTCAAAACATTAGGCAGTATGTATAAATCTAGACTTATAGATTGGATACTGACTTTTTTTTTAAAGCTAACTTTTATCTCCACTTTAATTAGAGATTAGTGAAGAAAACTAGGTTTCTTATTTGGCTCTTGAACTTTCAAAATAAACAAAACTTTCATATTTTTGAATAGCACATTGTGGGCCAAACAACATCTGGAAGAGATTATTCTCACTGGTAGGCAGAAGAAATTTCAAAGAACATGGTACATTGTCACACTTCTCCTATACTCTGGAAACAGAGGTACTTAGGGCCACATTGCTGGAGCATCTGCCTTTTTATTGGCATTGAATGTAAATGTATCTCTGTAATAATATCATATTTCTTTAGCTTTTGGAAATGCAGCCAAACTTGGTGTATGATGCTGCCTGCACTGTTTACTGTGGTCTAGACCACTCCTTTTTCAAAAGACCTATTTAGCTTTTGGCAACATGTCTCTTATACTTTGCGATTTGTCTGAGATATCTTTTCTTGTCTTCTCTAAAATCAGGCACATATGTGTCTGGAATAGTCATGTTATTTGTAACAGTAACTTCTAGCCAGATTAAAATTTTTTTAAAAATAATTTATTCTTGGGCATGTGTATTCTGATGGTTCGTGCTGACACACGAATGCTCTCTTCCATTTAAAAACTTGTATATTACATGATCGTACTTTTCCTATTCCTGCTGCTTCTCCTCTTCCACGCCTCCTCACCTGTCAAATTTACAGAAAACTTGCAAGTTCAGTACAAGTGTGTGAAGAATCTTCTATCTCACCAAGTAAATTAAGAGTGAATTCATCGTTCATATTGATGTCCTAATACCCTTAAGTACTTTATAAAGTATTTCTCACAAACAAGGACATTCTTCCACACAGTCACAAAACAACCATTGAAATCAGAAAATGAACACTGTTATCTTATTATCATCTAATTTTCAGATTCCGTTCAAGTTTTCCCAAGTTGTCACAGTGTTCTTGATAGCAAAGGATTCAGTTCAGAATCTTGCATTGTACTTAGTTGTCATGTCTCTTCTAGTTTCCTTTGATATGGAATTGTTTCTGTTTCTTTTTCTTTTTTTTTTTGTGGCTTTTATGACCTTGATCTTTGGAAGATTAGAGGCCAGTTATTTTGTAGAATGTTCCTCAGTTTGGGTTGGTCCCATGCTTCCTCGTGATTAAATTCAGATTTTGAAGCTTTGGCAGGAATATCACAGAAGTGATGTTCTCTTTGCATCCTGTCAGGTGAACACAATGTTAATTTGTCCTGTTACTGGTGTTTACTTTGAGCACTTGATTAAGGTGATATCTTCCAGACTTCTCTGCTGTAAAGTTATTGTTTTTCCCTTTGTAATTAATAAGTATTTTGTGGGAAAGTGTTTGAGACTATGTAAATATCCAATCAAACTTTTAATTAACTTATATTAAAATAAATTCATGGATTTCTATTTTTTTTCAAAGAGTTGTAAATAATTAGGCCAGTGTGTATCTTTCAGACTAGTTTCCTCTTTCTTTTAACACGTTCCCGTAATTCTTTGAATGTTTGCTTAACTATTTGCATACGATGTTCTAAGGTATCATGTACTTCCCTGGCCCCAGTGCTAGAACCAGACATTTCTCTAAAGAGCCTGGTTCCTTTCAGTAGAGAATGGTATTTAGAGACCACGATGTAAGTGCGAGGTGTGCTTGTTGTTATTGGGGTATCGCTACTCCCAGGCTTCTCACTGTGCAACACACGTTTACACCTATTCTTATTTCTATTGCTGTTGGAAACCATGAGTCCACACCTCTTTCTACTTCTGTCCTGGAGGCCCCCTCACCTTTCAGGCTCTGACATGAGCTCTGGGCTGCCTTCTCATGGGGACATCCTCCTTCCATTGTTACAAACATGTGATTTTTTTTTTTTATATTTGTTTGTGGTCATATTTTCTTATAAGCCAGGGTTTTCTATTCAAGGAGAATGTTCTTTAAATATTGTATTTTAAAAATCTATAAAATAGCATTTTTCTTTATTATAAGACATATACTTTTTTTGAACAAAATTTTTTATTGAGGACATACAGAAAGTAAACATATTTAAAGTGTACAATCTGATTTGACATAGGTATATATGAGGGTGTTTCGGAAAGTTCATGGACAGTTCCATATTATCTTTTAATTCTACTTTTCCATGAACTTTTTTTTTTTTGACCGTTAAGGGGATCACAACCCTTGGCATGGTGTGGTCCGCACCACGCTCAGCCAGTGAGTTTCGGAAAGTTCATGGACAGTTCCATATTATCTTTTAATTCTACTTTTCCATGAACTTTTTTTTTTTATGACCGTTAAGGGGATCACAACCCTTGGCATGGTGTGGTCCGCACCACGCTCAGCCAGTGAGTGCACTGGCCATCCCTATATAGGATCTGACCCGTGGCCTTGGCGCTTCCAGTGCTGCACTCTCCCAAGTGAGCCATGGGGTCAGCCTTTTCATGAACTTTTTTGAAATGCTCTCATGCCTTTGAAATATCACCACAATCAAGGTAATGAACACATCCATCATTGTCCAAGTTTTCTCCTGTCCCCTTGAAATCCTCCCCTTGTGTCACCCTGCCCTTATATTCCCAGGCAGCCATTGCTCTGCTTGTGGTCATTATAGATTAGTTTACATTGTCTACAGTCTTACATAAATGGAATCATACAGTAAGTGCTATGTTTTGTCTGGCTTCTTTCACTTAATTCTTTTGAGATTGATATAAGCTGTCATGCATATCCAGTAGTTCATTTCTTTTAATTGCTGAGTAATATTTCATTGTATGGATATAAAACAAATTGTTTATCCATTTGTGAATTGACATTGGAGCTATTTCCATTTCTTGGCTATTATAGATAAAACTACTATAAACATTAGTGCTTAAGTATTTGTATAGACATATACTTTCTTTCCTCTTGGGTTAATACCTAGGAGTGAAATAGATGGATTGGATGATAAGTGTATGTTTAGCTTTTAAAGAAATTGCCAACCACCTCTTAAATTTCCAACCTGCCAATAATCCAGTATTATGTTTCAACTTGAGTTTTGTAGAGTACATTCATACCGGAGCATTTACCATATCCCTTATGAGTGGATTAATCTATTCATGGATTAATAAATAAATGGTTTAATGGGTTATTATGAGAGTAGCACTAGTGGCTTTATAATTATGAGAGAAAGAGAGACATTAGCATGCTCATGTCCCTTCACCATGTGATGTCCTGTATCACCTTAGGACTCTGCAGAGAATGTTTTCAGCAGATATGACCCCTCAACCTTGAACTTTCCAGTCTTCAGAACTATAAGAAATGAATTGTTTCTTTGTAAATTAAAAAAAATAATAAATCACCAAATTGTTTTCAAACTGATTTCATCTTACATTCCCACATCAATGTGTGGGAGTTGTAGATTCTTCATATCCTCACCAACACTTGCTGTGGTTAGTCTTTTTAATTTTGATTTTACCCATTCTAATATGTAGGTAGTAGTATTTCATTGTGGCTTTAATTTACATTTTTCTAATTGCTCTTCTGTGCTTATCTGCCATCTGTATATTATCTTTGGTGAAATATTCAAATCTTTTTCCCATTTTAAAAATGGGATTGGTTTCTTACTGAATTTTGAGATTTCTAATATACTTTGGATACAAGTTCATGGAAAGATTTGTATTATCTTTTAATTCTGTTTTTCCGTGAACCTTTTGAAGTACCCTTGTATATACTTTGAAAGTATTTTCTTCAAGTTTGTGGCTTGTCTTTTGAAGAGCAGAAGTTTTTAATTTTAATGAAGTGCAATTTTTCAATTTGTTCTATAGGAGTCATGCTTTTGGTATCTTATCTAAGAACACTTTGCCTAACCCAAGTACACAAGAATTTACTCTTATGTTTTGTTATAGAAGTTTTATAGTTCTACATTTACATTTAGGTTTATGATTCATTTCACTTATTTTTTGTATGAGGTATGAATCAAAGTTTGTCTTATTAGTGGGGTTTTTTTTGTGTGTGTGTATATGGATATCCAATAGTTCTAGCACAATTTCTAAATTGTCTTCATGTTTAAAAGTGGAGAAAAAACTATCCTCTCTCCACTGCATGGCCTATTTTACCTTTGTCAAAAATTAGTTGTCCACATAAGTGTAGGTCTATATCTGAATTCTCTATTATGTTTCAGTAATCTATTTGTCTTATCTTTAGTCCATACCATACTGTCTTTATTGTTTATTATACTTTTAATGTCTGTGGGGTCAGTTGTGATGATCCCTCTTTTATTTTTGATATTAGTAATTTGTGTCTTCTCTTTTTTTTTCCTAACTGATCTGGTTGGAGGTTTAGTAATTGTATTGATTTTCTCAAAGAAACATCTCTTGGATTTGTTTTATACTTTCTATCTTATCATAACCAACTATTTCCTTTTTTCCTGCTTACTTTGGGTTTAATTAGATTATCTTCTTCTAGTTTCTAATGGTGAAAAATGAGGTTATTTATTTGAAACTTGTCTTCTTTTCTACTATAGATGTTTAATGCTATAATTTTCCTTTTAGGTACTGCTTTAGTGGCATCCCACATATTTTGATATGTTTTCATCTTCCTTCAATTAAAAATATTCATTTAATTTAAAATACTTTCTTTTTTTTGAAAATACTTTCTAATATCCTCCTTCAGTTTCTTCTTTGATCCATAAAGTATGTAGAGATAGGTTATTTAGTTTTCTAGCATTTGGTGATCTTCCAGAGACTTTTCTGTTACTGATTTCTAATTTAATTGAAGTGTGGTCAGAGAGCATACTTTGTATGACTCAAATCCTTTTAAAGTTATTGAAACTTGTTTTATGGCCCACAATATGATTTATCTTGGTACATGTTCCTTTTGCACTTGAGAAGAATGTGTACTCTGCTGGTTTGGGGCTGAGTTTTCTCCAAATGTCAGTTAGATTTAGTTGATTGTGTCATTCAAGTCCTTTGTATTCTTACTGATTTTCTGTTCTGTCAATTAATGACAGAGGGATATGGAATTCTCTGGCTATAATTGTGGATTTATTTATTTCTCTTTCATTGGTTTTTACTTTGTGTATTTTGAAAGTCAGTTATTAGATGCATAAGATTTTAGGATTGTTATGTCATCTTGATGAGTAGACCCCTTATCATTATGAAATGACCTTTATCCCTGGTAATCTGTTTTGCTCTAAAATCTACTCTGTCAGAAGGGGAACCCTCCTACACTGTTGGTGGGACTGTAAATTAGTACAGCCATTATGGAAAACAGTATGGAGGTTCCCCAAACAACTACAGATAGAACTGCCATATGATCCAGCAATCTTGCTGCTGGGTGTATACCCAAAGGAATGGAAATCATCATGTTGAAGGGATACCTGGACTCCCATGTTCATTGCAGCTGTATGTACAATAGCTAAGAGTTGGAACCAACCTAAATGTCCATCAACAGATGACTTGATAAGGAAAATATGGTATATATACACAATGGAATACTACTGTCATAAAAAGGAATGAAATTCTGCCTTTTGCAGCAACATGATTGAACTTAGAGAAAGTTATATTAAGTGAAATAAGCCAGGAAAGAAAGAGAAATACTGCATTTCCTCACTCATAAGTGGGAGCTAGGGGGGAAAAAAAGAGAAAGAAAGAAAGATACAACAATCACAGTAATTCCTTAAACTTTCAAAAGGAGAGAACGGAACTGAGACCACCAGAGGTGGGAAAGGGGGAAGGGGAGTGGGCTAGGGAGAAATTGTTAAAGAAGAGATTTAATAGGAAATGAAAATCTGAAGATAGCTTGGTAAATAACAAAGCCTTAAGGATCAAAAAAAAAAAAAAACCAAAAAAAAAACCCAAAACTACTCTGTTTGATATTAATATAGGCACTTCAGCTTTATTTTGTTTAGTGTTGCTGTGTTATATCTTTCTTCACCTTTTACTTTTAAACTATTTGTGTCTTCATTCATAAACAACCATTAATTGGGTTATTTTGAACACTTATAGTTAATGTATGTATATGTATTTTGATATGGATATGTTTAAGTCTATATTGCTGTTTTTCTATTTGTCCCATCTGTTCTTTGTGTTCTTTTTTTCTTTTTGCATTTGGTATATTTATGATTTCATTTTATCTTCGTCTTGGCATATTAGCTATAACTCTTTGTTTTGTTTTAGTGGTTGCTTTAGTGTTTATAGTAGGCTTTCAAAACTTGTCCAAGAATGTTCATAGAAGCAGAATCATCAAAAAGTGGGAACAATTCAAATATCTAACAGCTGTTGAATGGATAAAAATTAAATGTAGTATTTCTAAACAATGGAATATTATTGGGCAATAAAAATAAATGAAGCAATGATAAATGCTACAGCATGCATGAACCTTGAAAACATTATGCTAAGTGGAAGAAGCCAGTCACAAAAGGCCACATGTTATATGAGATGTTCAATAGACAAATTTATGAGACAAAAAGTAGATTAGTGTTTTTCAGGATCTTAGGGGAGGGGAAATAGGGAGTGACTGATAATGGGTATGGGGTTTCTTTTGAAACGATAAAAATTTTCTAAACTCGATTGTGATGATGGTTGCACAACTCTGAAAATACCAAAAACCATTGAATTTTACACTTTAGATGGTTGAATTATATGGTATGTGAATTATATCTCAATAAAGCTGTTAAAAAAGATAATCAACAAAAATAATAAATAACAATGGGGTTTATTACAAAGATAATAACATTTTTGTTTATTACAAAAATAATGATAGTGGGGTTTATTACAAAGGTAATTACAAGTGTGGCCTTTTGTGACTGGCTTCTTTCACTTAGTGGAAGGTATTCAAGGTTCGTGCATGCTGTAGTATTCATCATTGCTTCATTTCTTTTTAGTGCCTCATAATATTTCATTGTTTGGAAATACTACATTTAATTTTTATCCAATCAGTAGCTGATAGACATTTGAATTGTTCCCATTTTTTTATGATTCTGGAAAATGTTTCTATATACATTCTTGGACAAGTTTTTGTGTGGTATATTTTCAGTTCTCTTCAGTATATATCTTATTCTCATTCCTCTCTATGCCACATGTCTTTTTTTTAGCTGGTGGCTTTAAAATGTTTTTCTTTATCACCATGTTTGATAAATTTGATTATGATGTTTCTTTGTTTTTGTGCTCGTGGCTCATTGAGCTTGTTGAATCTGTGGTTTTACAGTTTTTATCAAATTTGGAAATTTTTATCTTTTATTTTAAAAATATTTTTCTGTCCTCTTTCATTTGGGGACTCCAGTTCTGTTATGTATTACTTAGTAACAGGAATAGTTCTGAGAAATGCTTCATTAGGTGATTTTGTCATTGTGTCATAGAATGTACTTACACAGACCTAAATGGTATAGCCTACTACACACCTAGGCTATATGGTTTAGCCCTTTGCTCTTAGCCTGTATCACCACAAGCACATAAGTCATGCATTGCACTGTGATAGTACCATGGCTATGATGTCACTAGGTAATAGGAATTTTTCAGCTCCATTACAATCTTATGAGACCACTGTTGTATTGAAGCCCATCATTGGCCAAAATGTTATGTGGTACATGACTGTATATGTATATCAGTCCTCTTGAAATTTTCCCACAATTCACTAATGTTCTTTTAATTTTTCTTCTTTTTTCTTTTGGTTTTTAAGTTTGGATAGTTTCTATTTCTACCACTTCACTAATTTTTTCTTCTGCAACATAAAGTTTTCTGTTAATCCCATCCAGTGTACATTTCATTTCATACATTGTATTTATCATCTCTAGAAGTTTGATTTGGGTTTTAAAATATCTTTTATGTGTCTCCTTAACTTTTTGGACATTTGGGATATGGTTGTAATAAATGTTTTAACGTGTTTGTCAATTCTAACTTTCAGTTTTGGGTCTATTTCAGTTGGGTGATTTTTCTCATCATCGTTTATTGTATTTTCCTGTTGCTCTATATGACCAGAAATTATTGAATGAATGGCAGACTATGAATTTTACCTTCTTGGTTGCTCATGTTTTTATGTTTATATAAATATTCTCAATCTTTGTTGTGAGTCAGTTAATTACTGGAAACAATTTGCTCTTTTCATGTCTTGCTTTTAAGATTTGTTAGTTAGGATCCACTCAGTGTTTAGTCTAGGGCTAATTATTCTCCACTACCGAGGCAATATGTGTCTGAGTACTCGACCCAATGTTCCATGAATTATGAGGGTTTCCGGTCTTGCTGGTATGAGCAGAGACTGTTCCCTGTTCTGTGTGAGCACCGGGTAAAATTTCCTGCAATCCTTTCTAATGGATTTCTCCAGCCTCTAACAGTTTTCTCACATACATTCTCTCATCGGTTTTCTGTTGATTATTCAAGGAGGACACTTTGTAGACTTCTGGAGTTTTCAGTCTTTCCAATTCTCTCTCTGATCTCTGTTTTGTGAACTCTAGCTGCGTTGAGCTTCGTGGATTCTGAGATCTGTGTCTTTAACTCAGTAAGTTCTATGGGCTTCACCTGGATTTCCTTTCTATGGTGCCTGTACTGTGGCCTGGACACTCTTGAGGCAGGAAGCTGGGGCAAGCGTAGGGCTCACCTTGTTCTTTTCCCATTTCTCAGGGATCATTGTCCTTTGTGACCTAATGTCCAGTGTTTTGTATATTTTATCTTATTTGGTTGTTTAGACAGGTGGTTATATCTGGTCCCTGTTATTCCACTTTAGCCCTGTACATTCTTTTTCTGTAGAAAATTAAAATGCCCATATCACCTCAGGGTATAATACATATGTATGTATTGTCTTCCTGTGTGTGTATGTCTTCCCAAATAGGAGACAGATATATATTTTGATACAATTTAATTTTATTGGCTGTATAAAATTGAATTGCATGTACATAGTTTTAATAACTCAGTTGGCAAGTACTATATTATTGGATATTTAGATTGTTTCTAAAATTTTCCTGTCATACATCATATCACATTAAGCATCCTTGTAGCAAAACCTTTGCCCTTAATAATAATATTCTAATATTAATATTCTCTCCACAGTGTAAATTCCTAGCTGCGGAGTTACATACTGATTCAGTGTACTTTTTAGGATCTTGATGTGAACTACACATGAACACACATATCCATATAACATTCCAGAAATATACTTGAGTGACTATTTTCTTACACTGTATACAAACTCATCAGAAAACTACCTTTTAAGCAAAACATTCTCATGTTGAGGTACAGTTTTAAGTTGCTATCCTTTGATTCAAGCACTCAGAACTGATTTTTATTTATTCTCCCAAAGGTGCTTGAATTTTAAGCTACTTGAAATCTTGAATCATGGGAGATGCCTCTGTCAACAGAACCCTGTTGAAAACTGTTAACTGGGCTGAATCATGTTTCTTACTACAGCCACAGACTTTATTCTAGCTATTTTAACACTTTGCCCCACCCCCATTTGATCTCTTTTCTTCCCTCTTTCCCTTCTCCTCACCTCTACCATATAATTTTTTTTTCATATTCCTTCCTTTTTAGGCCATTTTGGAATTACTTCTGATATTAGCAATATGCAGTTACTTTTAGAAGGTATCTTCTAAGACTCCTCCACTGGCCGTGGATGGAAGAGTCTAGGTTGTCTGAGCCTTGGTTGTAGAGGTGGTAATTCTCCTTGACCTGAAAACCATGGACTGAAAACAGCCCAGCTTGGCTCAGTGGCTCCCTCCTTAAGCATTCCTCAATAGGAATGTATCCACGTTTTCTTTTAGAGCACTTTCTCCCTTAGGTGAAATTCTAATTCCCACCTGTCTTTGCACTGCTCTGGGTCCCTAGGCAAATGACTGATGGTCATGGCATGCAGATACTAAGAAGATCAAGAGTTTAGACATTGTGTTCCTTGGGCTCTTGAAGGAAACAGGGCATTATTAAATCTTTCTGTTACTATATTTTGTTTTTGTTGCTTATAACAGAATACCCGAAACTGGATAATTTATACTGAAATGATATTTATTTCTTACATTTTTGGAGGCTGGGAAGTCCAAAGTCCAGGAACACATCTGGTGCGGTCTTCTTGGTGGGAACTCTACAGAATCCTGTGGTGACTAGGTATCACATGGCAAGAATGGGCTAAGCAGGAGAGACCCAACCTCCTCACTTGCTCTCCTTGTAAAGCCGTCAAAACCAAGCTTATTACTCCGTGAATGGATCAGGTCCATTCACAAGGGCATAGTCCTCACAATCTAGTCACTTCTGAAAGGCCCCACCGTTCAAGTACTATAATGGATTTCCCAACCTCTTAACATTGTTACAATGGAGATTAAGTTTCCAATAAATGAACTTTTGGGGGACACATTTGACCCATAGCAGTTACCCAAAGAGTAATTCTCCTGCTTTTCAAGAGGATTTTCTCAGGTAACTGAGAAAAGATCCTGGAAGCCATTGGCAGATGACACGAGCTCAGTCCTCAGCAGTAGTGGTGGTGGCAGCCTCCCTGTCCCCCCAGACATCCCAGGGGCGGCGGGCGGGCACTGAGGATCAGAGCCGCTCATCCTTTATACTTAAGTCATAACCCAGGACACCTGGGTGCACATGCGCAATGACATTAGACAATAACCAAGTAACACCTGGGCGCACGTGCTTAGTTACATCAAATGCTTGGCAAGATTCTGAACATCTGAGGGACCCTGGCCATTTTCCTTCATTTTCCCTACAACTTCTCTTCCTTCATTCCTCTTTAAAATGTAGATCTCATTCCTTCTCTTCTTATTCTCTCCCTTCATGACCAATCACACTCACTTAAGTTCATTTTTCTCTAACTCAGACGTCTGTAGTTCCAGTCCATTCCTGATCTACTATTCGTAGAGATTTCCCCTCATTTTCTAAGTATTATAGCACAAGCTACCTTGACCATGAGACTGTAAACAGGGTTTGGCCAATATATCCTTCACCCTAGTAGTGACAACTGTTCTGAGATTATTCCATAAACTGTGTTTTACCATTCCTGGTTATTTTGATAAGTTTCAGGATAGCATTTCTCTCCATCAGGAACACTTCTAAAGTGAAAACTGTATGCCTGTCAGTATAATCTTTGAAATCAGGACAGTTAGTTTATTTATAAAATTTTTGGCCCGTTTCTTCAGTTTCTAGAATAGTGGACTTTGAACTGATAAACTATGTGTAAAATGGTGGGAAGTGGTTTGTACATCTCTTTCTGCAGTCAGCGTGAGCAGGATGGGCCACTATATTCCCTCCTTTGAATGCATCAACTTTGTGCCATATGGAAAGAATGATAGGCTTTTAGGCCAAATGTAAAATAAAAGGTCTGAATGAAAAACTGGAGAAGAAAATGGAAAAACTGATCCTATATACAGAAAAGGAAAGATTTAAGAACCTGAAATATATTGTCTTTTGTGAATATTTCGAAGCAAGATCTTAGGCCTGATACTCTGAGGAAGAGAAGAAAGTTTCTGCAGCCTCAGGTGGAGATGGTATTTTAAAACAAAATACGAGGAACTTATTTTTTTTTTCTCACATGCTTTGCTAATTCCTTTGTTCTTACTCTGCATGTGAAGCAAATGGACACTGAAAGTGATCACAGCTTCTTCCATCCCAGCTGGACCATTTGTCTCACTGTTTTTATGGGAGGCAGTGTAAGGAAAGGTAGCCCAGATAAAAAGTTTAGCATGGCCATTTCTCTGTCACCCTGTTTTCTCTTTCCCTTTCCTTTTTGGTTCTTTAAACCTGAAGTTCTGATTTTATCCACTTTAGAAATAAAATAGTATTGATTGGTTCTTTTCTCAAAAGGTGAAGAGTTTTCTCCTTGTGATTTTCTGGAGTTTTCATCTTAGCTCATTTGTGACTCACATGTGTATTTTAATTTCGTAGCTTTTCTTTCAGTAGTTATTGCCACATTCTTTTTTTTTGTCATCGTTGTTATCACAGGTTTTCTGTGTTTACAATGGATTGACAGGCTTCTCATGACGAAGGTCTCCTGAGCACGTCATTTTGATTTGTCATGTGAGTAGTTGCATTATGTCATTGAGTGGATTTTTCAGGGTGAATTATATCCTGATTATTTTATATTTGTAAGTGCCTTGTTCTTGCTTTTGTAAGTAAATGACAACTTGGCTGAACTTAGAGTTTTTGAGTCATTCCGTATTTCTGACAGTCTTGAAAGTTACTCCTTTGTGGTGTCATCTGTTGTGGCCAGGATGATGGCTGTTTCCAGCCCAGTTTTTTTCTTCTTGTAATTTGATTTTTTTCCCCCTACTTAATTTTTTTTTAGTGGGAATTCTTTTTAAACTTTTGAAGTTTAGGGACTTAAGCCTGTGTCTCCACTGTAGATCATTTGCTCTATATTTTTCCTAGAATGTGGTTAGGTTTTTTTAAAAAATTGTGCAAAAATACACGTAATGTAAAATTTACCCTCTTAATCATTTTAAGTGTACAGTTGAAGTAGTGTTAAGTACATTCCCATTGTTGTGCAGCCAACCTTTAGAACTCTTTTCATCTTGTAAAACTGAAACTGTACCCATTAAAGCACTTCCTTCTCTTCCTCGCCCCAGTCCCTGGCAATCACCATTCTACTTTCTGTCTATCCAAATTTGACTCCTTGGGGTATCTCATATTAGTGGAATCACACAGTAATTTGTCTTTTTGTGACAGGCTTATTTTACTTAGCATAATGCCCTCAAGCTTCATCCATGATGTAGCATGTGTCAGAATTTCCTTCCTTTTTAAGGCTATGTATACACACATACAATGTATTTACAAGATTTTGTTTATATCTTTTCATCTGTCATTGGACACTTGGGTTGATTCCACCTCTTGGCTATTGTGAATAATGCTGCTATGAACTTGGGTGTACAAATCTCTCTTCCAGATCCTGTTTTCAGTTCTTTTGGATATATACGCAGAAGTAAGATTTCTAGATCATATGATAGCTCTTTTTAAAATTTTTTGAGGAATCTCCATACTGTGTGCCATAGTGACTGCTTCGTTTTACCATCCTTCCAACAGTGTGCAAGGGTTCCAGTTTCTCCAATTTCTCCACATTCTTGCCTACACTTATTTTCTGTCTTTTTTTTTTTTAAATAATGGCCATCCTAACCGGTGTGAGGTGATATCTCACACATCTCACTGTAGTTTTGATTTGCGTTTCCCTGACGATCAGTGATGTTGAGAATGTCTTCATATTTTAAATAATGGCCATCCTAACCGGTGTGAGGTGATATCTCACACGTCTCACTGTAGTTTTGATTTGCGTTTCCCTGACGATCAGTGATGTTGAGAATGTCTTCATATGTTTGTTGACCATTTGTAGATCTTCTTTGGAGAAATGCCTACTTAAGTCCTTTGCCCATTTTTTAATCAGGTTATTTGTTTTTGTGTTTTTGAGGTGCGGGAATTAGGATAGTTTACTTTTGTTATTAAGTGACTTCTGTTTGATTTGTTTTTCTCATGTATGCCAGTTATTCCTATATTGAATATTTATTTTCTGTGCTCCATAACCATAATTTCTGATCAATTTAGTAAATTCCATTATTATAAGTACAGTGTGATTTTTCTTAATCCAGTCTTTCCTGGCATCAGCTTTGGTTTTCTCTAGGGGCACTTCAGAGTTTAAAATATTTAGTTTCTGGGCTGGCCCGGTAGCGCACTGCTACAGTGCACCACTTGGGAGCGCGGTGGTGCTCCCGCCGAGGGTTTGGATCCCACATACAGACTAGTTCCCGCTCACTGGCTGAGCGAGGTGCAGGTGCAGCGCTGAGGGTTGCGATCCGTTGCTGGACACGAAAAAAGACAAAAAAAAAATTTTTTTTTTAGTTTCTGCGGTGATATTATTTTTTCTTTTTAAAAAATTTTAATCAAAATTATAAATGTTTGTAATTGAAAGTGTCAAATAGCTCTTTGAGGCTTGCTAAGAAAAAGGTGTCCCTGTTCCTTCCCTCCCATGTTCCCTTCATCATAGGTACCATTTTCAGTTGGTTTAGCTGCCTCATTGATGTTTCCATAGAATCTCTAAGATTTTTACTTAAAACAATTTTTTTAATCATGTACAAAATGTTTTGAAATGTGTACACACTGTAAAATTCTAAGATTTTTAATTCTACTTTTCGATTTATTGGTTTTAAATATTTATAGACTTCCCAAGTGGAAGGTGTACAATATACATACTCATATCCTGTATAATTTGGTCTTTTTGTTGCTGCTGTTATTTTTACCAAGGGTAGCCAAGTTTCATTTATTTGTACAAACACTCACATGAGTGAGAATGTTCTAAACAAAGTAATCATTTCCAGCATCAATTATAGAACTTCCTCAGATCATTTGATGGGGTCACAGATAAATTAAACTTCAATTTAAGCTTGACTTTTAAAGTTCCTTCTCCTCTTCTCCATGATGCCAAGCATATCGCAAATCCCTAAAAATACACCCAAACACGTACATCTTGACATCTTGATGTACAGTTTGTTTACCTTAAGAAGAATTAGGCGTACAGTATGGACAAGGAGACTGGAACAAGGTTTGGGGTGCATTAGAGGCTTATGCCTAATCCTGTTCTGGACTGTTGATATGAAATGATTCTCAGTTCATTTTTAGAGTTTCCATAGTGATTATGTCTGAAGGATTTTTGTTCACACTGGTTTGGGTGAAGTTTTCTGGAGCTGCTGGGGCCTCCAGAGTCTGGAACTGGGACTACAGTAACTCAGGGGGCATAAAATGTCCTTTTCTCTTGAGTAAGTGTCCACAGATGACCTCCGTTGACCCCCTCAGACGTATCACCAGGAGCTGCTCCTCAGCCGGCTCCTCTTCCTTTCCTGACTCCTCATGCTTCAGAGCTGCACTGTTGTTTTCCTCGTATTAAAATGTCTGTGTGGGGCCGACCCTGTGGCTCAACTCGGGAGAGTGCGGCGCTGGGAGCGCTGAGGCCGCGGGTTCAGATCCTATATAGGGATGGCCGGTGCGTTCACTGGCTGAGCGCAGTGAGGGTGACACCAAGCCAAGGGTTACGATCCCCTTACTGGTCACAAAATAAATAAATAAATAAATAAAATAAAAATAAAAATAAAAATGTCTGTGTGCATTGTCTTCAGGCCTGAACAGGCTAGAACCACATGCTGGCCTGAGGCTACAACTCTTACTAAAATGTCACACAAGTTGCAGAACCATGGAATCCTGTCCTGGTCATTCAGCATATTGCTTTTCCCACCGTCATTTGATTTTTCCTCAGGGTGATAGTCACCTGCATCATGGAATTTCCATCCTAGAGGCCGGCCCAGAAAGAAAATCTTCCAGGCTCAGGCCTTAGATGGTATAAGACTGGCTTCAGATGCTATTTAGCTCTGGTAGGGGGAACAGATACCAAGAAAAACAAGCTACCACTCTGGCTTTCCAATATCTCACCTTCTTGTTCCTCCAGGTTTGGAGTCCAGGGTTTTTTTCTACTTCGTTTCTGCTAGACTCTAGAGCTCTCTGAAGAATGATACACAAGTTTCAAGTCTGAAAAAAATTTCCCCATTTGATCTAAATTGTTTTACATCTGTAACGCTTTTCCAAAACGTTGAGGATGAATTTATTCTTTCCTGGTTCAGCATTGACGGCTTCTTTTCTCTTTTAGTACTTTTTCTTCATCTATTCTGTTTTGGGGATTGAGACTTTAAAATACTTACCCTTGGAGCTTTTTCCTCCTTGGAAGGCCTAGTTAATCTTCTGCTTCACTAGTTTTATTTTCTGCTTTATTTTATATTTTACTTTCTGCTCTCTTGACTGCTTTCATTCGAGTTTGTAATTCAGATTTTCTTTTCTCTGGTTAATGCAAAACTCTTTACTGATCTCATATTTCTTTCCATGACACCCTGCTCTGTGTTCAAAGATGCTGCTGTGTCCTCAGGAATTTCAAGAACATGAACTAGAAGTTTTGTCTTTTATAAAGCATTCCCTTTTCTCTTTTATGGAATATTCCCTTTCCTTATGTGCCCATATTCTCTTTTCAGGCAACTCTTTGTATTCTGAATATTGAAACTATTTTAATGTTATATTGCTTAACAACGTAGCTTGGCTGAAATGATATTGGACCCAAGCATACAGTATAAATATTTCTTAAGTAAATATTTGTCTGATTCTAGAATATTCCCTCTTTTTTAACCATATGTTTCATTTGCTTGGTGGATTTGGATTTTTGTCTGTTGCTTATGCTTAGAGAGGGAAGCCTATAGATATTCAGGATTGGGTATTGCCCTGTGTTCTTTCAAGAGACTTCTGTGAGTCACAGTTTGATGCAAGTCCAAGTGAAGGAAAAGGTTAGATTTGTAGTAGATTAATTTACCAATTAGAAATTCATCTTCCTGTGAGGCCTGGGGAGGGAGCCAGGAAGCAGCTCCACAAGTAATCAAAGGGAGCTTTGCCTCAAACCAAAGACTTTCTTTTAGGTATTTGGTGTGGCACTCAATAATTAGCAAGGTCATTGTCACTTGGCATGGCTGCCCTCCTCAGAAGCCAGCTGGTAGTATTTTTTTTTTTTTCTTCCCACATGTTTTCTGGGGCAGTCATCATGGCCACATGTAAATCAGAAGTAAATGCAGCCAGAGATTACTTGCTGGGCTAGCCTCTGGAGCCAGGAACCCTTTTAAAGGAGTTAGTGTATTTTAAAGGTACCGCAGCTCTCCCCTGACTTAGTTCTTTCCGGCCCTCATCCTTCTGAACTAGGGGTTCATTATGGGTTTATTGGGTTCTCATTTGCTTATTTTCTGTCCATACAGTTGCAGTTTCACGTGAAAGGAGTGTTATATCTTAGTCCTTTTGTCAGCCTCCCATGTTAATTCTTTCCAGTACATATTTTTGGAAGTTTAAGCAATAGTTGGGGTCCAGCTGTAGTTTCTAGGGCTAATTCAGGATATTTCCTATTCTTATAATGTATTGGTCATTTCTTTGGTATCTGGCACAAAGGAATGAGCCTTTGTAGCTTTCTTATTTGGAAATTGTATTTTATGCAATTTGAATTGTAGGGGGAAATATTGAGGTGATTCTTTAGGGGAATGGATGAACGGTTCAGTAAATAAATAGATGGCAATGCTCATCTTTTGCAAGTGAGAGGCATTAGAGGTAGTTTTATGGTTTTGAGAAGAGCAATGTAGATTAGAAGAGATGCCTAGGAGAATGGAAAATGGGGACAATTGGGGAAGAAGAGAAAGGGCAACGGCAGTGACCCAAGGGCATTCGGAGAGTCTGATGTTGGTGGGACAAACCCATACTGCCTTGTGGTTTTCTGTGGCTGGGACACAGCTTTGGAGCTCAAGCAAAGGAGATGGAGAATGAGGTGCTGATAACAGGTTGGAAGAATCACAGGACAGTCATCCAAGTACCTGGAAGAGTTTGGAGGGGTGCATTTCTTTAAAAATTCTTGTGCAACTCTGTAGTTGACAGTCTGGGCTCTGCAGTGGGCTAGTATGTCAGAGTGAACCAGCTTATTCTGCTGGAGACTGAATGGCATAATTAGTTAGGATATTGACTTTTTTTGTCATCTTGTCCAGTTCTCCCATGATTTGTACAGTTTTGTAGGTAAGTTGGGAAGTATCCAAGAGAGCTTATTTATACCTTTCAAATAATGTTGTTGAGCCCTTGTATTTGGTAGAGTTAAGTAACCACATGCTGTTTTATAAAGCATTCTTATAATGTGTGAAGAGGTTCAACGAAAAGCTTAAAACTAGATATGTCCTGAATGCTTTGGGGGAGGTAGTTAATTTTCTGTCTTATTTTCTTCTTGAAAATATGAAACTAACAGTCTGTCTTATTTATTAGGCATCTCAAGGATATGAAACAAACAAAATGAGGGGACATGCTACTAAATTTTATATAGATGAGAGCAGCACGGGATTCTCCGTCTCATGATTACTCTGCAAGTCATTTGACTTTCATCACGTTTTCTTTAGATCTATCTGACATTTTTGCTTGAAGATTCCATGGACTTCGCATCTTTTCTTAATTCTTGTTCACTTGGAGTGTTGGTCTTTAGAAAGAGCATGGGCCCTGGAGTCAGTCCTGGTTTGGGGCTCAGCTCTCTCATTTCCTGGCTGTGTGGCTTTGGGTATGTTGCAAAGCCTTGGGTGTCTCTATGAAATGAGTTAAAAATATCTGCCTCAAACTGTATGTCACATGACTGCTCCAGAGCTTGGCATCTAGTGGGCTTTCATTAAATCCCAGTCTCCTATCTTCCCCCCTCCTGTTGTTAGCAATGATGCTATATGACATATTTGTTTTGTGGGTCACATCTGTTTTCTGTATCCCCTTTCTTGCTTCAAGCTAGGTGCCTATATTTACCTTTCAGGCAACTCTCTGTATTCTAAATATGGAAAATATCTTAAGGTTATATTGCTTAATGACTTAGACTGGCTAAAGTGATTTTGGGCCGCAGCATACATTAAGAATGGAATCTTGCTTGTCTGCTTTTTTTGTTGTTTGTTTATCACGCTATTGATATATTTATCTGTATATCTCACATAGAATAGAGCAAGATAATTTGAATTATAAATACATAAGAACAAAAGAGGAACAATAAAATTAGGGGCAGGCACAAAATGATGCCAGAAATAAGTTCAGTATAAAACAGGCACTTATGGGGTCCTATAATATTTTGGTGGGTAGGCTTGGCACTCTCATAGCCACCATGAAAAAGGAAAGGCATTTACATATACAGATACCTTTTTCCTGGGAAATTTACTTAAATTCATAGTGTTATAAACAATAGGTCTTCTTTTCCTCCAAAAACTGGGACTAAGGAGAGCATCAGTATTGTCTCAGGGCAGCTATGAGAGTCTGTGTTCAATGTCATGCAAAGGTAGCTTGAGAACTTTGCTACTTATTAATAAAAATAATCACTCTAACAGAGAGGAAGAAAATAGGAAGCTTCCACAGTTCTAAACAATTAAACCCTAAAGTGATGGAAACTATAGTGTAAAGTATAATACACAAAGACAGAATAAAAATTAAAACTTCATAGAAGTTGCTGCTAAACCTAGATCATATCTTAGAGAAGCAGCTCTTCTGAACTTGTGTCTTGCCCAGCATCGCTGAGCTAATATGAAGGAGCGCCAGAGGATTTGGGGTCAAGGGACTTAGATTAAGTTTCCAACTCCACCACTTCTAGTGCACAAGACTTGGATCTTGTCATCTCTGGTCCATTACTTTTACCGTTATGAAAAGTATCATTTTCGAACAATTTAAAAGTGTCAGGTATCATCTTGCATGTTGATGAAACTAGAAAGTATATTTACAGACAAAAGCTTTCTGAAGACAGGAGCTTGCTCAGTCTTATTCATTATGCCTCTAGTTCCCTACAGATGCCCAACAACTATCTTTTGAATAAAAGAAGATATTGTTAGATGGTATGAAAACCATCTAAAAGTGAAGCTTTTTTTAAATGAAAGAATTTTTAAAAATTATTTTCTTAAAATGAAAAATTTTCCCGTTCTGGCCTAAATTGCAATGTAGAAATGATCAGTCTTTCCCATGCTTTACTGCAGGGAGTTTAGCCTCTTTCTGAGTTTTCTTAATGAACATATTAATGAGAGAAGATTTGGTTATACTTTGTGCGTATTTGGTATTTAACATACAGGATTTTTGCTTTCTCTGGTCAGTGGTACTTCACTCCGTGTGCTAGTCCTCTTATGCTAAATGTGGGTTTTCCTGTCCTTTTCCAGGGACACAGTTTCTCCTAGCATGACTGTGATCTGACGAGCAATCACAAGAGTTTGACTCCTGTGTCTGGCACCGTAGTGCTGGGGCGTGATCACCGCCTGTCACTAGAGCTGCCATGGCTGCTGCCTCTACTTCCACCCCTGCAATTTCACAGCCCCAGGTAAGTGATTCACACTAGCATAGGTTTGGCCTAATTATGGTTTTGTTGAATATTTAAACTGAATTTCAGAAAGTGGTTTCACTCTAGGGATCTTGTATGTCTCTCTCATTATCATTTGGTGGGTATTTGGATAATGGTGCTTTTGTGAGTAACATGCCATTTAGTTCAGGAAGCAGCTAGAACAATGAACAAGTGACTTTAGTGAACTGGCCTCTGTTCATAGGGTCTTGGTTTTCAGTGCTTAGAATGCTGGCTTAGGCATCAAACTCCAAATCAAGATAAGTCAGTAGTAAATCCTGCTGCTTTCCCTCCCTTGGCTTTTTTGCGGGGTTTAATGATATATCCAAGAACTGACCTAGTCTTATAACTTTCTGAGTGATGTCTCATTGTCCTCCTCCTATAATTATTATTTTGCCTTGACCTGTTCTAGGAACTTTGAAAACAAATGCAATTCCAGAAACTTCTGAAAGCAGTCATACATATGAGTTACTTTTCCTGTGCAATGAAGAGCAGTAAGATGGTGGGGACGTTGTCTATATTCACATCATTTTACAACCTGATTTTTTCTAGTGTTCACTGGACTCTTGGAGTTTCGGCAGGCAGCATGGTACAACGGGGGAACAGACTTTGGAGTCATTAGGCGTCAATTCACACATCCCTGCCTCCTCTGATGGTTGGATAAAGAGCCTTAGTCATGCTAACCTCTCTCAGCTTCAGTTTCCTCTCATGTAATCTAGCCTCATGCTATGATTATATGGGCTAAATGATAGAATATGTGTAAAGCACACAGTAGGTGTTCAACAAGTGTACTTTCCCATTTTTCTTCCTTTATCTTCTCCTCCTCTTTCTGGAGTGTGACCGCCCATTTCATTTATGATGATAATTTTTAGGCCAAAGTTAAGGAAAAAGATGATTCTTTGAGAAAGAACCATATTGATGGAAATTTGAATCTTGATGATACAAAATGTTGTTCCACCCTTTTATTTTCTGTATCCTTTTGCAGGCTATTACCTTTTGCATGTATTTCAAGTAGGAGTGTCTGTGTTTGTGAAAAGGGAGAGAAGAAAGAAAGGAAGAAAGCAGAAAGGGGCATTTTTACTTACTATTATAAATGGTTTTTTCCTCTCTCTAAAAGACCTTGGGATTTAATCATATGAATAAAGTCCTTGCTGTTCTTTAAAGCTTCTAGTGCTATTTTCCAGGATGTTTAGTGTTACTTCCATTGTAAATATTTCTCTTTCTGGTGAATGGCCCATAGCCCTTTCAGCACTTCATTTACTTTGGGTGTTTGGTTTCTCTTACCTTCAGTAGCTTTTTGGTGCCAGAGAGACTTGGAGAATGAGTAAAGAGATTTAGTGCCTGTTACCTGAGGTCACCATTTCAAAGTCCACTGCAGCTGTTCCCATGTAATGACTATTCTTAGTCTTTTGTGAAGTGAGTTAGGCCCTAGTGCAGGTTTTCTGGACAAGGCATTTCTGCATCCTAGTGTCGCTGCTGTCATTTGTCAGCATTGCCAACAGCATCAACTTACCTACCCATCTTCCCTGTTACACAAGCTACCATTAGCTGGTGAGTAATAAACATACTTTTAAATGACTCATTTAATTAAAATGTTTAATGCCACCCAAGGTAAAAAGAGGTTATATTTAAGATAAACACTTTGGGAGAAGTGTACTTTAGTAAATTCTCTGTGGGAAGGTAAATTGGTACAGTCACTTTGTAGGGTAATTTAATAGTGTCTATTAAAATTATATACCTTTGCACATAACCTCCCATCTTGGTATCTGCATTAGAAAAAACACTCATACATGAGTCCAAAAAAGAGTGTATACAGACATTCATTGATGCATTGGTTGAAGACCAAGAAGTACAAAACTTTCTGAATATCTAATAGTGGAAAGTCTTAATAAATTCAGGTATGTGGACACAATCAAAATACCATGCAGCAGTTAAAAAATGAGGATATCAATGCAGCTGTGTTTCCCCAAGATATCTTATGGAGGGAAAAGAAAGCAAGATGCAGAATAATACTTTCCAAAAGATATCATTAAAACTGTAAAAGAAGACCATGTGAATTTAGAGACAAGCATATGGTACATTAACGTGAGTGCATAGGGGAAAGGTGTAGACCATATTTTCTCAGCTGAAGGTGACTGCCCCAAGAGGGCAAACATTGGATCTTGGGAGAGCAAAAAATCCCTCCAAAGCTTAACCTACCCCCCCCTAATCTTATTCCTTAGTATTTACTTTTTTTCCTTAGGGAAAATTTAAACTTAATTAAAATTTTCCTCTGAGGGTCACAAACAACAACAAAAAGGTTAAGAAACACTGGTTTCCTTCTCTAGTTACACTGCCTGAGTTGACATCTGGCTCCAGCATTTACTAACTGAGCGGAGAGGGAGGTCTTCACACTCTCAGTGTCTCCATTTCCTCACCTGCAAAATGAGCACAGCAGTAATGAAGACAACGTGCCAGGGTTGTTTTAAGGGTAAAATGAAATAGTATGTATAAAACTTCATACAGTGTATGGCATATATTGCCCCATCCATGTTAGCAAGCATTATTATTATGGTTCAGCAAGCATTGTGGCAGGCCTGGGGATACAAGAATAAATAAGATTAATAAGGCTTTTTCCCTGCCAGAGTTTAGAAGTGTAGTAGAGATGTACAGAAAAGAAAAACAAAAAATTACAACACTGTGTCACAGATGCTGATACAGGAAGTATCAATGTGCTAAGAGTAAAGGAGAGACTTCACCCAGAAAAGTCTTGGAAGATCAGGGCCTTTCACACTTGAATGTGGGTTTATCTTTATGCAGGTCCTCACAGATGCTGATACAGGAAGTATCAATGTGCTAAGAGTAAAGGAGAGACTTCACCCGGAAAAGTCTTGGAAGATCAGGGCCTTTCACACTTGAATGTGGGTTTATCTTTATGCAGGTCCTTGAATTCACTCTGAAAGAATGCAAGTTCACGTGCCAGACAATACCAGGATAAATAGATTGAGTAAACTGCTTATTACACTTTGCCTAAGGAGATGCTGTATTTAAATTTTTTTGTCTTCTCTGAACCTGGGGAAAACTGATAATAAGAGAGAAAACATCAGTATGGGTCTTCTTGAGGGAAGACCACCAGGCTAGGAATGAGTGAATGAGTACAAATTATTTGGGTAAGGTAGAAGAAAGAGCTTGTGTGAAAGTTAAGTGTCCCAAAGTGAGAGAACACAGCATTTAGAATCAAGTTGAGGGTAGCTGCAGTACTGTGGGGCATGGTGTTGTAACACTGAAGTCCCTAGAGCCACCTCTGTCAGCTTGCAAGGGCAAGTTAAATTTTCAGGAGTTTTGTGGGCCCATTGACTTCATGCTGGTAGCTTGAGATCAGCCCTGGTAGAGTATTTACACTACAGAAATTGGCAAACACTGGAAAGCAGTGTAGATGGGTTAGGTTATAAAGTTGGAGATTTTGTAGACCTTGCAAGCCATATTAAGGAGTTTAACTTTGATCTTAAGGAAACCCGTGTAGTATAGTGATTACACAGATTTTAGAGTCTTAGACCTGGGTGTAAGCCCAGACTTTTGAGATTCTGTTGAGCACGTTTGTGAGTTAATCTTGTCCAGCATAGTTGAGTCCCATTGTTCTCACATATGTTGGGAACAGTGGTAGCCTCTGATAGTTGGGGAACTAAGCCCGCTTGGAAGGAGTCAGCTATAAACCTGGGTGTTAGGTCACAGCGAGAGGTAGTGTACTCTACTAGAGAGACGTAGACCATTGGGTCATTTAGTTCCCAGGATCCTGTGGCCAATGACGAGCCTCCTGATTATATGTCAACTCTTCACTTGTAATTTGTACAGTCAAGTTTTAGTCCAAGGCTGTCTCGCCCTTGTCCCCAGCCTGTATTGATGTTTTCTGCCTTACTATCAGTTTTCCCCAGGTTCAGAGAAGGCAAAAGTAATTTAAGTATGGCATCTCCTTAGGCAAGTGTTATAAGCAATTCACTCAATCATTTAGTCTGGTATTGTCTGGCACATCAACTTGCATTCTTTTAGAGTGAATTCAGGGACCTGTGTAAAGATAAACCCACATTCAAGTGTGAAAGTTCTGAAAATCCTTTTCTAAGGCAAAAACAACAATTAAAAAAAAAAGTTTTTGGTTTTGTTTGTTACTCTATTCATTTGGTAACAAAGAGCATTTTTTCTAATCAAGGCTGCCTAATACTAGATATAAACTAATTAATATGGACAAATAGCTTGTGATTGTTTCACATAATAATAGGGAAGAAAGCTTTCATTGTCACTCCTGCTGGGATTGCTGTTTAGTTAGTGAAAGATATGCCTTGTGCTTTGAAGTAGGACGAGTTTGTATTCTCTGCTTCACTCCTGCCTGGACTGTAAGACAGAGTTTTTTGTTTTCTTATGCTGAGAAAGCTCCTAGTTCTTACAAAGCTAGGTGAATACCAAGGCGAAACTGGACTAGCAGCAGCAGACTCTGTTTGTAGATGATTTATAGTTCTGCTAGTCCCGACGCTGATAAAGAGCTTCCTTATCCAAAGGAAGCTTAAAGATGTATTTGCAGACAGGAACCTGTTCATCATTAGGTTGAGTTAATGTGTTCATGCCCCGTGGATATTGAGGGGTGGAGGCTGGGGTAGGAAACCAAAAAAACTTGCCACTCTCAATAGCTATTTTGTTTCTAGGACAGTTAAGCATTACTTTAATTGTGTTTGATCAGGTTACTGTGGGTAGAATTTGGATTAAAAGTTTTATTTTCATTTTTAATGGAAGGGTCAAAGTTCAACACCTGAATGAGTTGTGTAGCTTCTCTTAAACCCAGGACTGTATTAGAGACCAGATCAGGTGTCTGAGAACTTATAAGGTATTCAATTCTCACACCTGTGATTCCAGTAAGGAAGGACTCCTTTTCATCAGTGTTTTGCAAGGTGTTTCATTCTGCCTGTCATTTGCTAAGTGACCATTTTGGTTTGAAGCCAAGGACACAAAGATATTTTGATTCCTCTAAGGATTTCCTGTGACTTTCATTAAAGGTGTGAATTTGTAGATTTTCAGTGTCATAATCAACAGATTGTTCCTCTAATTCTTAATTAGTGTTCTGATAAAAGGTGATTGATCTTTGTTGGAAGACAAGTTTTTTTTTGAATGTCATTACCTATAAATTCTCTTGATAAAATCCATCATTTTAAAAATCTATGTTTTAGGTTTTATTTCTGATATTAGAGAATGGATATTTTTTGATCAAAGCAACTGAATTCCACATTAAATGGGTTCCTTTTTTTTTGAGGTTGCAAGACTTCTTTTTTTTGTTTGTTTTTAGAACTTTGTATTATAGCTGTTTTTGAACATGCACAAAAGTAAAAAGAATAGTATAACAAATCCTACCTAGATTCAACAATTATTAAGAGGTTGCAAGACTTCTTTTTTTTGTTTGTTTTTAGAACTTTGTATTATAGCTGTTTTCGAACATGCACAAAAGTAAAAAGAATAGTATAACAAATCCTACCTAGATTCAACAATTATTAACATTTTAGTACACTTCCTTCAGTTTCTCCTGTTTTAGGGGCGATGGAACATGTTAAAGCAAATCCCTGGCATCATGCCATCTCATTTCAACCCTCATACAGCAATATTCATCTCTAAAAAATAATTTGCTTACATAATGACAATACAATTATTACACCAAAATTAAAAGCAACTCTTTTTTTTTTTTTTTTCCTTTTTTGTCTCTTTTTTACTGACCGGTAACGGGATCGCAACCCTTGGTGTCGCGCCCGTACCGGGGACCGGCAACGGGATTGCAACCCTCGGTGTTGCGCCCGCACCGCGCTCAGCCAGTGAGCAGGAACCGGTCTCCACATGGGATCCGAACCCTCGGCGGGAGCGCCGCCATGCTCCCAAGCGGCGCACTCTCCAGTGCGCCACCGGGCCGGCCCAAAAGCAACTCTTTAATATCACTTTATACTCAATCCATATTCAGATTTCTCCAATTACTTTTATGAAAAGTTTTTACAGTTAGTGTATTGTTATCTTTTAAAAAAATTTGATTACTCTTCTGCATAGAACTATTCAATGACTCTTAAAGTTTAAAAAGGTAATTCCCTTTTTCCTCCTTATTCTCTAAGTGAGGACATAGATTGAATTTATAACCAGAATATTTCACTCCTGAAGAATACAAAAATGAGACATATGCTGAAGTCTCCAAAGTAAGGGAATTAATACAGTGTAATTGTTAAATTATGAGTTTATACAGTAAATGAGCATGGATATCTTGATAGTGCTTTCCTTCAGACTGAAGTGTGAACAATTAATTGCACTATGAAGTGATTTCTTGTGCCACATAATGAAGACATAGCGTGGTCTGGCTTAACGTAACATGAATTGAGAAAAAAGAATTCATGGGCTTAGGTCCAAGTGGATTTTCATTCAAATCTAGTCTGTTGTACACCATAGCTAGGGGATCTTTCAATAAACATATCTCTTTCAGCTTTATTATTATTTTTAATCTGTAATATTCATATAACTTGCATGGTGCTCACCAGTTTAAATGGTAAAACATCTGCTAAGTGCTTTTTACAGTATCAGCCCTTTAATGGATACCTGACGTATGCTAGTACCTTCTGTTTTCCCCATGATTATGCTGGAAGTTCTTTACAGGGAGAAAGTGGTTATTACTACATACGGTCTGTGTATATGATGTGTTATGTGGTATGCCAGAAGATCCATCAGAGGAAAGCCAACTTGGATAAACACTACGGAAAACTCCAATGTATTGCCAGGAATAAATGCATGTGGAAATAAACACTGAGATTGCTGACTTACTCCATCTTGAACTGTGTTTCTATTAGAAGTTAAATCTGTTCTCATATTGCAATTTAAATTCATCTGTGCTCCCTTTTGTGTTTATAAACTCAGATAAAGTTTGAGAGGGTATCTTATTTCAGAATGAAATGAGAGCATATTTTGAGTCTTCTAGTCATAAGACAAAATTGTATGGGGGAACCTAGGGTAAGCCCAAATGAGACCTTTCATGTTTGTTTATTTTTCTTTCCAATATATCCTTTCTAATTGATTTAGTGTCTAATGATAAATAGAACTACTCCCTTATCTTTCAAAGGAGGTGTGTCTTACCGCCTTGTACTGTGTGATTATGGTATCGTTTGCCTGTTCTCCTTTTCACACTCCTAAGTTCTCCAGCTATTTTTCTTTGAACTTTTGTTGCAGCTTTTCCGTGAATAAACACTGAGGTGGGACAATACCCTGCTGTTTTTACCAGCTGAGGAGATCATAATCATAGAGTCCGGGGGAATTCTATCTTTTGAGATCTGTACCTTGCTGTCTCATAAGACTGTCATTTAAAAAATCAACCTTCACTTGCTGTGTGTTGATACTGCCTGCTGTGGATTGAACTGCATCCCCCAAAGTCTGTGTATTTGAAACTTAACTCCCACTGTGACAGTGTTAGGAGGATGGGAAATCCTATTATGGTAGTTGAAAGGTAGGGACTTGAAGAGGTGATTAGATTGCCCTAGTAAATGGATTAATAAGTTGAGGTTTAATGGTGGTCATTGGCATGATTCTGAGGGCTTTAAAAGGAGAGCACGTGAGGAGCTCTGTCTCTTTCTGCTCAAGCCATCTGCCATCTCACAATGTGATACCCTGTGTCACTGAAGTCACCACCAGAGAAGGCTCTCACCAGATGTGTTCCCTGGACTTTGGACCTCCCAGCCACCAAAACTGTAAGCAATAAATATTGTTTCTTTACAAATTACCTAGTTTCAGGTATTTTTGTTATCAGCAACAGAAACAGACTAACGCATTGCCGTTGGGTAATTGCATAGCATCACTTAAGAACTGCCCTTAAGTTAAACTTATCCCATTTCATACATGCTTGTCCTAGGCAGGCTCAGGCTGGGAAAGAAGTGAAAGTGGGTTGATACCTGCTCCTTAGCATCAGACAAAACGTTTATGAAAGCAGATTAGTTTCTGAAAGCCCAGGGTTGCAATTAAGTAACTTTCAAAGATTCAAATGGCCTTTAGTAGCAAGAGCTCCAGTCCTACTGGAAGAGGAGTGGCTGTGGTTGTTGGGAAAGTAGGTGGCTGCCTGATTTCAAAGTCAGAACGTCCAGCAAGTGATTTCAAAACATTTGCACTTTTAAGATTACCCTCCGCCAGCCAGCCTGCAGAGGTTTTAGAGTCTTCATTCAGGCCTGGAAGAAAGAGCCATTTATCTGGATTCAGGTGTGGGACCCAACTTTCAGGGCTTTACAAACTCTAGAACTCTGTATTACCTTAATTGTGGTTGATCAGGTTATTGAAGTAACCTGGCAAAAACATGGGAGGGGAGGATCCCAGCCCAGTGGCCTGTGGGACAGGTCGTAGGCTTACCTTTGACATGCTGGATTGTGTAGAGATGACTAATGGGAAGTGAAGGTTCAGCTGTGCTGGTCAGGTAGCGATCCCACTTCTGTGAGACATGACAAGATGGAGAGACTCGGCTGCTGATCAGCCCACAGTCTCATTCAAGATTAGCTTGGAAGACTCTGAGGGTTCAGCTGTGCTGGTCAGGTAGCGATCCCACTTCTGTGAGACATGAAAAGATGGAGAGACTCGGCTGCTGATCAGCCCACAGTCTCATTCAAGATTAGCTTGGAAGACTAGGACAATACTGAACCTGCAGATGGGAATTCAGCTCTATGGCAGCAGGGAAGGAAAACACAGAAGAAACAAGGGGGTGAATGACAGGGAGAGTCACAGGATCTGAAGATTATAGTCATCAGTCATTAAACATAAATTGCTCTCAATACTTAAAATATTAAATGCTGCTTTTTAAAAAACTATGCATTTCATTGCTTTCTGTAAATTAGTCACAGAAAAAGAAAGTGAAATTTACAGACACAAGCTGTTTTGTAATAAAAAAGAGGACAATCAGGGAAGGTGGAAGATAGTTAAAAACTAAAAGAAATAAGCATGCAGTCCTACTTTTAAAAATTGAAATGGAACAAAATTTTAAGGAAATATATATTGTTATTAACCTAAGAACAAAGTGGGCTAATGGAAAATAATTTTTCATTTTCTTCATAGAATGAATGACTTGTACATATTGTTTTGATCTGTCGGTTTGAGTAAGGCTACATTTTAGAGATGGTGTTTGGTTTATGAAGGTTCAAGCCACTCGGGTTGCTTGATTTAATAGTTTCAGGAGAACATGTTACAGAAATAGAGTAACCAATGCTCAGTCGTTAAAAGAAGGTCATGTTTTTCTTTCCATTTTACAGATGAGGAAACTAACATTCCCCTCTCCTTGCTTCTCCTCCTCTTAGTGCCTCAGATTAGGTTAGGTTTCTGTCTTTTTTTTAATTAAACATGTCAAGCAAACGAAATGGGTAGAGAGAATTATAATACAAAAAGGTATCCATTACCCAGCTTTATGAAATATTAACATTTTGATGCATTTTCTTCACACTCTTTTGGGCTTTAATAAATAAGACAAATAATTACAGATAGAGTTGAAGCCTCTCGTATTCCTTCTCAATTCTATTAATTTCCTCTTTGCAAAGACTATACATTGATATTTATTCTCTCTGTATGTGTTTGTGGATATATACATATGTGGGAAAATATAAACAATATGTGGTAGGTTTCTGCAAAATTTAACATTCATAAGAATGGTACACTGCATGTATACTCATGCAAATTTCTTTAGTCGTTAGTACATATAAAGCTCTACTTTGTTTACCTGTTTTATAGTATACCTTTCTGGTTTTATTGCAATTTATGTTGCAATTTATTGATATTTATGTTGCTCCTGATATTTTGATCTTATAAAAGAGTGGCAGTGAAAATTCTTGTGGGTCTCCTCAGGTCCTTATGTGTTTTTTCCCTAGTTTTAGCCTCGTTTGATCTCGTGTACGAACATGTCCAACTTTTGTGGTTTTTGCCAAACTGTTTTTCAAAGATGTTGTACTAAATTTTACTTTTACCAGCACTGTATGACTATCCTCTTCAACTGTTCTTGGTGGTTAATTTTTGTCAACCTGATGGAAATAAATTGGATCTCACTGCAGTTTGTACTTAACATTCTCTGATTCCCTGTAAGGGTAATTTTCTTTTCATGTGATTATTGGCCAGTAAGGTTTCATCTTCTATAAATTGCCTATTCACATCTTTGGCCATTTTTCTACTGGATTGCATGGCTTTCCTCTTTTTGATTTGTAAGAAGTCTTTACATATCATTGTAAGCAAAGTCTTTCTTATGTGTTTTACCAAACTTTCTACTAATCTTTAGCTTTTCTTTTCACTCATAAAGTCTTTTGCAGCACAGAAGCCTTAAATTTTTGATTAGTCAGATTTTTATCAATGTTTTGGTCTTATTTAGAAAAATTTCCCCATTCACAGGTTATAAATATATTTTTCATTTCTTCTAAAAGTTTTAGAGATTTATTTTTTACATATCTTCATGTTTCCTAAAATGGGTTTCTGTGTCTGATACTGGATTTGTATGGCCTGAAATAGATTTCTGTGTATAACATAGATATTCAATTTATTTATTTTTTCATATGGATAAACAGTTATGCCATTTTCTCAATTGACAGGTAAAGCATGTCTCTCATATCAAGTCACCACATAAGCATGCATTTCAGGCTGTCTGTTCTGTTCCACCGGGCCATTCAGGTACTTCTGTGCTTATGTCCCGATGTCTTAACTACCATCACTTAAAAAAAACCCTGTGATGTATATTTGCAATGGAATATTCAGCTATGAAGAGAAATGATATCCTGTCATTTGCAGCAACATGGATAGAACTGCAAACTCTCATGTTAAGTGAAGTAAGTCAGGCACAGAAAGACAAATACCGTATGATCTCACTCAAATATGGAATCTTAAAAAAAAAAAAAGTGGTTCTCATAGAAGTAGAGAGTAGAGTAATGGTTACCAGAGGGCAGGAAGGGAGTGGGGTGGGGGGAGTAGCAGACGGAGTGCACTGAGTACAAAACTCTGCTCTCTACCCTAAGTGAGTCATTGTGCAGTATATGTGTGTATTGAAACAACACACTGTACCCCACAAATATGTACAAGTAAATGTTAAATAAATAAAACGTGGTATTCAATAGGGGACCTAGGTCTTAATTTTCCAAGTTATCTTGCATGTTCTTGTTCTTTTGTACTTTCACCTCAGTGTTCAGGGAGCCTGTCACATCCCATGAAAACCCCTCTTGGGATTTTAATTGTATCACATTAAATTTATATGTTAATACTGGGAAAATTGACAGATTTACATCTTTATCCATAAAATATTTTATTATTTTATCTCTTCGTTTATTTAGGTTATCTTGTAAGCCTTTGAATATTTAGACTTATTCCTAGACACATCAGAGATTTTTTTGTTGTGGTTGTAAATGTATTCTTTCTTGAAATAACAACTTTTTTTTTTTTTTTTTTTTTTTTTTTTTTTTTTTTTTTTTATTTTTTTTTTTTTTTTTTTTTTTTTTTTGTCTTTTGTCTTTTTCCGTGTCCGGCAATGGATTGCAACCCTCAGTGTTGCCCCCGTACCGGACCGGGGACCGGCAACGGGATCGCAACCCTTGGGGTCGCTCCCGCGCCTCGCTCAGCCAGTGAGCGGGAACCGGTCCGTATGTGAGATCCGAACCCTCGGGCGGGAGCGCCGCCGCGCTTCCCAAGCGGCGCACTTATCCAGTGCGCCACCGGGCCGGCCCTTGAAATAACAACTTTAAAATATTTTTTTCTGGTGTTTCTGTAGGAACACAATTGATCATATGGATTGATGTTTAATCCAGCAAATTTGCTAAACTCTCTTAATACAGATTGTTTATGGATTGTCTTGTATTTTCCATGTAGCTGATTATATCATCTGTGGATAAAAATAAGTTTTTTTCATCTTTCCTAATTCTTTCCTTTTTCTTTTGTCTTATTTCCCTGGCTGTGATCACTGGTAAATGCTAAAAGCAGTTGGTGTTTGAGTCAATTTTGTTTTGTTTCTGTTTTAAGAGGGAATGCTTCCATAGAATATGACAATTAATGTATGTTTGTATCCTTTTGTTAAATTGAGCAAATTAATTCTAATTAGGGACTGCCAGATTATCATGAAAGGATATTAAAATTTATCAAACACATTTTTTGTGTCTTTTGAGATGATCATTGGCCGTTTTTCTGTCTTTGAATTTATTAAAGTGGTTACTTATATTACCATATTTATAAATGTTAAATCATCTTTGCATTCTGGAATAAAATCTGTTTAGTCAAGAAAAAAATATATACACACATCCTATTTAGTGATTTTATATGTGTGTGTATATGCACACATGTATACATGTGTGCAAACATTGCTGGATTTGATTTACTTGCATTTTATTTAGGAATTCTCATTTATGTTCTTAAATAAGATTGGCTCATAATTTATTTCACTCTTTCTCTCCTTGTTTGTTCTTGTAACATGATTATGCCACCTTCATACAAATGTAACTAAGTACGCTTTGAAAATATAAAACCAAAACAGTGATATCAAGTAATTTTAGGTAGGTTTCAAAACAAATGGAAGTAAAATGCTGAACATGTGAGAGGGGAGTGGAAGCATTGGACTGAAACCATATCAAGGGAGGAGGATTACCTTAGACCCCCAAATCAAATGTGCATGTTGAAATAGAGTAAGAATTAAAGAATAGAAACAGAAAGTATAACTCTTGAACAGTAGAAGGGGAAAGAGAGAATACACACACTCAGTCAGTTCGGTTTTTTCTTTAATCATTCATTATGTGACATTCTTGGGTCTACTCCTGCTGCTGATTGTTCTGCAGATTCTCAAACATGGTACCCCTCCTGTGTTTTTCCTCTTTTTGGATGACGAACCAGTCCTGTGTGGCTACTTTGAGATCTCATCTTCCAGAGAAGTTTGACATTTGCTAGTACCAGGCATGTGGAGTGGGAGGGTTATGGGTATGTTATAAACTCGGGACCTTAGTTTGTGTTAATCTGTGTTCCTGTGGGTTCTCAGAGTTGACAGGTAATCTAACCTCAAATCTCAACTTTGTGTTGTTTATAGGCTAGGGATCATGATTTCTTTCTCTTTCATTTTTTTTTTTTGTGTGTTGTTGGGGGGGCAGTTGGCTGGTATGGGGATCAAACCCTTGACCTTGGTGTTATCAGCACCATAATGGGGTCATGATTTCTTAAGGGAGTCTTTTAATTTATTTATTTCCCACTCTCAAGCCTAAACTAAGACAAACTTTCTTGTTTTCCCCAGTGCAAATGGGTAGATTAGTTTTTTCTGGGGTACTTTTTTTTTTTTTTTTTACTGATATGGAGATCTTCAAGACTCCTAGCTTTATGAGTGGGTCTTAGTTCCAACTCACTGCTTCAGTCAAGGGCTCTTCTTCTGTTTCCTAGTAGAGTTTATAACCCTGTCTCCATAATCTTTGACAATCCATTGCCAGGGCAGTCTGTCACCTTAGTTTGCAGTTTCCTCTTAGCTCAGGGACGCATCTAAAAAGACTGTTTATTATATTTTATCCAGCACATCTTAGTGTCTTTATTTTTTTTATTCCTTCCTTTTATGACTGACACAGAATTCTCTCTTTGGAAAGTTGAAAAGTATGATGGTGTGTACCTTTTTTTAGCCTGGTAGACAATAACAAAAAGTATTTTCATTGACTTAGAATTCATTATGTTTTCCAGTTTCTTTTTACATATGTATACATCACATATTAATGTATGTTCTTGCTTTATAAGAAGTATCACTTTATGTACTTTTCAAGATAAGCCTTTTGAAATTTAGTAGTCGCGTATTCTTCAGTAATTGTAGAGATTCTAGCTTTAAATCGTTTTTAGTTTGTATCAGCATTGTTTTGTGGCCTATTTTCTAGTTCTGGTGGCAAAATGTCCCACTTTTCTTGTTTTTCATTTGAGGCTCTGAGAAGGGTGAGAAATATTTTTCTTGTTAGTAGAAATTTTCTGGCATTCAATTCTAGGCTGTCTCTTTTCTAATCTTTTTTTGGGGGAGATAATATGTTGAAAGTATGATTATTTTAGATCTCAGAACTAGAATTGAAAAAGGTCTTAGAGATCATTCATACCTTAACTTGCAAATGAGAAAATTGAGATCAGAGCAGTTGTGGAACTCATTAAAGACCAAATTAGTTGGTGAGCATCTGAATCAGGAAGAGCCCTGGCTAGCCAAGGCCACAAATCAGGTCTTCACCCACTCCATTGTTGTGCTTTAATAGAAGTAGAAACCACACTGGCTTGATTTATATCTTATTATTGGTCCTTTATGCAGCATAGATTAACATCTCTTTTAAAGTATGTCAGTAGAGTACATATTTACATTCTTATCTAAATACTTACTAAATCACATAGGTTTATTACAGATACTTGTCTGTGAGTGTATGCCAAATGTTCCCTTTTCCTCTCGCTAATGAATATGTAATTGCCTTTGAGGAGATTAAAAAATACATCAGGTGGACTGTGAGTGTTGCCACCGCAGGCACTCAAGTGTGTCATTTTGGTACCCCTTGAAGGCATAGTGCATGCCACGCCCATACCTGGCATAACACATACGTTTGTGAATGTGTGAGTGAATAAGTAGAGTGCATAATAAAGCTGGACACCATATGTGCCTCTTTGGAGTGTAGGCGTGGTAGATTTGTTATGACTCTTTCTGAGATCACATGATAGAGTGAGGTTAAATTTCTGAGATGTGCAACACCTGCTCTGTGGAGCAGCCAGTGACAGCTATGACCCTCTACCCCTATCATCTCAACATAAAGCAATTGGCAAATGAGAAAAGGGCATGAATGTGGACTTTTAAGCCTTGAAGACAATTTAATTTTGGAATAATGCTATCTTATCTATATTTTTGTTTCTTGGGCAGGGCAAAATTCTGTAATTTCTCTTATTACAGAGAAATTTCTAATTATAGTGATTTGAAGTTTAGAATAATAAACGAAAGTGCTTATTGGGTTTTGTTGGAGTATATTTTTGTTTATCCCTAAATTTCCTGCAGTAGATATTAGTTACTTTCTAAAACAAAAAAGAATATCATTTGTAATCTTACCTATCTAAATTTTACAAAATTGTCATTCTGTGCATTTTTTATCCTTTCCTCTTATTTTTTACTCCATTTTCCTCCAGTAATATGAAAAGTTATCATCCTATTTTAGTTTATTCATTATTGAGTTGGTGGTTTTGAATCAGCATAGTTAAATTTATTTTTGAAAGTTATTGCCACAATTTAAATAGTATTTTTGATTCTTACCTGAGTAATAAGAGAAAATTAATATGCATTTACATTCTGGTCCCCTATTTCAAGTTTTTATTGATACAGTAAATGATTTTAATCCCACATTAGAACTGAATTATTATTTTTATAATAGGTATAATTTCTGTCAAAAATTACTCTTGATATTCGCTTTAAGTTTTATAACCATATGAAGAACAATTACTTAGAGTCATGTTTTGTGGGTTTTAGTGCTTGCTGCGAATGTTTTTATTCATGTGTGTGTGTGTGTGTGTGTGTAACTTTTCTCATGACACTTGTATGTGTACTTTCTTTAGGAAGGAGGTATACTCTGCCTCATGTGAAAACATCAGTATAGTTGGTGTGGAATTTGTGGATCTCAAACATTTTCTCCACGTCATGGAGATTTTGTTCACTTGAGTCCTGTCCTTAGGAATTCTACATCAAGTTTAAGGATATCCTGTTTCTGCTCTCTTTAAATATTTGATTTGTTTGCTTTTTGTTTATTTTTTCTCTATACTCTTAGAATTTTTCTTTATCCTTGAGATTCCAAAATCTCATCGAGCTATAGCTACATTTTACTTGCTTTTAATTAACTTTGTTCTGTAATTTATATCCACTTAAACCAGTAATCTAAGGTCTTTCCTAAGTAATAACTTTTCTGTTTGGAGATGTGTTTCATCAGCCTTGTCCTAGTCTTTCTTGGATCCCTCGTATAGCTAGTTTTTTTTTCCCTATATGTGAAAAACTCATTTTTCCCCCTATTTCCTCCTTTCCTTTTGTTCTTATTGTCTTCGATCCTCTACTCTGAGCACTGGGTGACTTTCTTAAGTCTTCTATTGCCACTCAGTTTTCTAAAATTTTTATACTTCATTTTATTGCCTGCATTGCTGTTTTAATTCCAAAATTGTTTTTCAATTTGTTCTGCTAGGCACAATAATGGCTTCCAAAGATATTCATCACCTAATCCCCAGAATCTGTGATTATGCTACTTTACGTGGCAAAAGGGATTTTTCAGATGTGATTCAGTTAAGGATTTTGAGATGGGGAGATTAGCCTAGATTATCTGGCTCAGTGTAATAACAAGGTTTCTTAAATTTGGAAGAGGGAGGCAGAAGAGTCAGTGTCAGAGTGATTAAATCTGAGAAAGACTTGACCAGCCATTACTGGTTTTTGACGATAGAAGGGGGCCATCAGCCAAGGAATGTGGCAGCACCTAGAGGTTGGACAAGACAAAACAGATACTCCCCTAGAGCCTCTGGAAAGGAACACAGTCCTGCCAACACCTTGATTTTAGTCCAGTGAAACCCATTTTGGACTTCTGACCTCCAGGACTGTGAGATAAATTTGTATATTTAAGCTGTTAAGTTCATAGAAATTAGTTATAGCAGCAACAGGAAAATGAATACAATATCCATGTAGTTTTTACTGATTTTTTTGGGGGGGGGACTTCGTAATGGCTTGTTCTATCTTTAATTCTAGTACCCTAACAAAGCACATTGAAAACAGAAATAGACTGTATTTTAATTTTTTTCTTTTTTCCTCTCTCTCTTTTTTTCTTCATTTTGTTTGAGAACTTTTTTTTTTTGTTGTTTGATGTATCGTTATAGCCATGACAAACTTATTGGCTTGTAGTTAAATCAGAGTCTCTATGAGCTTGATGTGGGTTTCCTGTCTGAAGTAAAAACCCATTCAGGGCCGGCCCAGTGGCGCACTGCTACAGTGTGCCGCTTGGGAGCACGGCAGCGCTCCCGCCGAGGGTTCGGATCCCACATACAGACCGGCCGCTCACTGGCTGAGTGAGGTGTGGGCGCAATACCGAGGGTTGCGATCCCATTGCCGGTCCCGGTCCGGTATGGGCACGACACTGAGGGTTGCGATCCGTTGCCGGTCACGAAAAAAGACAAAAAGGAAAAAAAAAAAAACCATTCATGCTGCCTTTCTGACTGCTGTTGGAGGTTCTTCCCAGGTCTTCTCCACTCATTCTGCAGGCCTACTGCTTTTTGCAGAAGATAGAAGAGATTTAATTTTACTTTCAATTCAGTCCTATTGCACTAAATCTAATTGAAATTCCTCTTACTTTTTTCCAGGTATATTACACCCTTCCTATTTTTAATTTCTGGTATATTTTCTACTCTTTCAATATCCAGCTGGTAATTTTTATGAAATACAGAGTTCTTACCCAGAATCCTCTTAGTATGGAATTTTAAATCAGAAATAGACCTTATGTATTAATTAGTTCAATTTCCTCATTTTACAGATGATAAAACTGAGGTTCAAAAAAATCATATGTTATTAAATGTGTACAGTTTTTATGTCATCACAGCTCAATTTCCAGGAGAAAAGAAATGGCATAGGACTGGCTCACATGCTGTTTGGTGACTCAACACACGGGATACCATTAGTGAAATTTGTACTTTTAAATTTTGTCTTTAACTAGATAGTTTTCCTATGTGGGAAGGGCTAGGAAGGAAGCTGCATGTATCCCTGTTTGACTTTGTTGGTAACTGGTGTTCAGAAGCTGAAATGCTGTAAAATAATACATGCTTGATATTTGGTTTAAAAATTTCTTTGTACAGAGGAAGTAAATGATTATGGGGTTAATGGAAAGAACAGGGTTTTGCATTTATATTCATCATTTTGTATATATGCTCTGCAGAAAGGAAACTTGGAAAGTGTAAAAGATAAAGTTATCTTTAACTTATTAATGAAACCAATATGTATTTTGTATCTAATCCATCTAACAGTGGGATGCTATACAACAGTGAACAAGAAAGCTGGAATCTGTGCCGTCCTAGGGTTTCTAGCCTACTGGAGGAGTGATCAACAGATAATTAAGCAATTATTAAACAGTGTATTAAGTGTTGTCATATGGAACTGTGATGGGAAATACTGTGCCCAGACTTAGGAATGTATGGGGAGAACGACTAGAAGGAATACAATTTCAGCTGACAAAAATAGCACTCAAAATGTGGTCCCTGAGCCAGGAATATCAGCATTACCCAGGGCCCCACCTCAGATATACTGAATCAGGAGTTCTTGGGCTATGGCCAGCAATCTGTTTTACAAACCCTTCAGATGATTCTGATGTAGGAAACCACTGTTCTCACTGATGCTGAGAACCAGAGGTAAGAGAGAGCACAGCATATTAAAGAGAAGCTAAAGAGAAGAGTTTGAAGTCATTAATAGCTTGAGTTGAGACTAGAGAGGTAGGTACAGCCTGATAAGATGGTTGAAGAGTTTAGGTTTTTATCTTAGGTGCACTTGTAAGCCATCAAAGCATATTCAGTAGAGGAACAGCTTGGTTAACTGTGTCTCGTAGAAAGATCACTAGAGATCAGAGCTGGGTAGAAAGAACAACGTAGGAACAGCAAAGGTTCTTGACATAGTGGGAAGAGATGAGACTCAGAGCCTTTGACTGGCAAAGGACACACCTTTTCTGCTGCAACAGAAAGGAGGAAAGGATGGATTATTGAACAAGTAAATTTTTAGTTTTGGTGGGAGAAAAGGGAGAATTCCCCACTGATTTCTATTTTCCTCTGTCTGAAAACTGCTGAGGAAGAGAGGGAAGATGGGCCTCAAACTTGAGAATGGTAGATAAGTTTAAAATAGACATTGTGCAGTATATATGGGGTAATAATTAAGAGGGAACCAAACTGCCATGTGGTATTGAAGTCCCAGTTGAGGATAGATTATCACAAATTTATACTGGGATCAATCTGCAGATGATCAAAGTGTGATTTTCTCTAGCATTTCTCAGAAGCCTTAGTCTACATGTGGAAGTAGCAACAAACTGGATTCATCCAAGACTGATGTTATTCTAATATACTTTTTTGGAAGTACAGTAGGGCAAGGAGATTAAAAGAGAAAGGCCTCTGCTCCCTCATCTAAAAGTTCAAAAATTCAATAAACTCTGAAAATGGAAGATTTTTTTATAACTCACTTCGTGGCAAAACTTCTCTGAATGAATTGATATGAGGCTATTTATAGCCTTCACTTATCAAATGTAAGATATATGTCATATGTTTGCTTCACAGAGTAATGTGTGTACTTATAGAGTGCTGCCCCAATTCTGCTGGGGATATGACATCATATCTGGGATATGAATGGCATAACTGTTCCTAAAACCAGAAAAAAATCTGAAGTCTGAAGGACACCTGACCCCAGTATCTTCAAGAAGAGATTGTGTTCCTGTGTTAGCATTAAAGACATTGACGTAATGTACTATGGAATAAGCTGGAAAAGAGAATAAGGGGAAGGTGAGGAGGGTAATCCATTGTTGAAAAAGGTACAGGAGTCAAGGAGATAGATAACTTCAGAGAACCGAAGTGTCTGAGGATCAGATGAGAAAATCTGAAGAACCGAAGATTGTGATGAGTAATTAGAATGTCTTAATTATTTCCAAAGGGAGACAGTTCTGAATTGTAACAAAGTCCAGGGTGTGACCATGGGTGTGGGCAGCTGAGTTGTAATGGAATAAAAGGTCATTAGAGATGAGGTCAAGAAAATGAGAGGCAGGAAAATTAGATGAATTACCCAGAGTAATGGCAAAATATGGGGTGGAATGGATCATACAAGCCAAGTTCTCCAGTCGCCAAGGGGTGAGGCACTGTGGAAGGTACATAATATACCAAGATGTGTAGGTCAAGGTCTTCGCTTTTCCCCCAGAGTATGATCTCTTGAAGAAACTGACAGCTAAAGAGAGAAATAGTCATACATGTTAAGTGTAATGTTCAAAGTGTGATCTAAAAGCTGTTAAAGTTCAGAGGATGGAAGAGACTTTAGATGTCTGAGCAGGTCAGAAGACTACCCGACCGATCAATAAGTGTTTCACACTGTTTTTGATATTTTCAGTGTTTGGTAAACATTTTTGCACAATGTATAGATATTCAGTAGAACATGTGATCAAAAATAGTGGTTAAAACTGTCATATTTGCTAGGTAACTTATTAAAAGCAAAGCAAGATAAAAAGAAAAAACGTGAACTGTCTTCAAGAAATATTTTTTAATTCTAGGAGTCTCAGATAAACTTAAGGCTTCGGGGAGAGTGATTTATATTATATGATGTATAATTTTCTGGTTTTCCTTTGTTGTTTTTTATGTTTTAATAATTTTATTGACTACCTATATTCTGTTTGAAACTGCCTCAATCCTTTCAGGACCTACGTGAAAGTATAAATAATAAGCAAATATATTCTAATCAATGATGTTGAAAAATAAGTAAACGTGTTACATATCACTCCTCATTTAAAAAAATATACTTAATCTAATCTGAGTATATTTTACTTCTTGTAGAGCAGTGTCAAAGTGTCAGCTGCTGTTTGGAGGTTACGTTAAGTACTCTGAAAAGAAAAAAATATGTTACATATCACTCCTCATTTAAAAAAATATACTTAATCTAATCTGAGTATATTTTACTTCTTGTAGTGCAGTGTCAAAGTGTCAGCTGCTGTTTGGAGGTTACGTTAAGTACTCTGAAAAGAAAAAAATTCTCAAATGTCATAGACTGATGAATGCTATTCTGGGTATAAGGAGTCTTGGGGGTAGGCAGTGCTGACCACAGGAATGTTGACCAGCAAATGTTGGCTTTGGGCAAAGAACCTTTGATGCATAGTGAACTCTTAGAAATGTAGGGACTGGTGGTCCTTGTGGGAACCTGAGTTGTAAAGTGTTTGTCACAGATAGATCATACTATGTGAGAATAGAAATGCAGAATAATAGGGCAATGATACCCTATCTATAAACCCACTGTTTATAGATTCCCTAAATAACAGGTCAAAATAGATTTCACTATGCTAAATATTCCAATTGCAACGTTGTGCAAAATTTTCGTCTGTCTTATGTATTTTAAGCAAGATTCTTGGGCCATGTGGCTTTTCTAGTAGACTTCATGACATAAAACTGCCCAGCAGAGACCTTGTCATTTGTTTAACTCCAACTGTCTTTAATCTTGAGGACAGTAGCACTGTGAGAAATCTTGGGGTTTCCACATAATCATAGAATGTTATGCAGGGTCAGATTTTTAAATTCTTTGCTTTTGTTTTTCTGCCACATTTATGATAGAATTCTTGTATTTTCTATACATCTTAAAATTTAAATCTGTGGTTTCTTTTCTTCTCTCTCTCTTTTTTTCATCTCTTTCCTCCTTTTTCTTTTAGTTCACAGCCATGAACGAACCACAGTGCTTCTACAATGAATCCATCGCCTTCTTTTATAACCGGAGTGGAAAGCATCTTGCTACAGAATGGAACACAGTCAGCAAGCTGGTGATGGGACTTGGAATCACTGTCTGTATCTTCATCATGTTGGCCAACCTCCTGGTCATGGTGGCCATCTATGTGAACCGCCGCTTCCATTTTCCTATTTATTACTTAATGGCTAATCTGGCTGCTGCAGATTTCTTTGCTGGCTTGGCCTACTTCTACCTAATGTTCAACACAGGACCCAATACTCGGAGACTGACTGTTACCACATGGCTCCTCCGGCAGGGCCTCATTGACACAAGCCTGACGGCATCTGTGGCCAACTTACTGGCTATTGCAATCGAGAGGCACATTACAGTTTTCCGCATGCAGCTGCACACACGGATGAGCAACCGGCGGGTGGTGGTGGTCATTGTGGTCATCTGGACAATGGCCATTGTTATGGGTGCTATACCCAGTGTGGGCTGGAACTGTATCTGTGATATTGAAAATTGTTCCAACATGGCACCCCTTTACAGTGACTCTTACTTAGTCTTCTGGGCCATTTTCAACTTGGTGACCTTTGTGGTAATGGTGGTTCTTTATGCTCACATCTTTGGCTATGTTCGCCAGAGGACTATGAGAATGTCTCGGCATAGTTCTGGACCCCGGCGGAATCGGGATACCATGATGAGTCTTCTGAAGACTGTGGTCATTGTGCTTGGTAAGTTTTGTCTTGACTCTAATTTATTTTATGGATTCTCAATGTCTTAATATAAACGACATTAGTTTAAGTATTCACCAGGTGTATATGCAGGAATTGCAAGAGAATGAGGCACTTTTATATTAAACATCTGTGACAAAGTCAGCTTGTCAGTCTTTCTAATTGGCTTCGGGGAAATAGGGGTCTCAGTGGTGTAGTATAAATGATGAGAATATGAACGTTGCCATCGAAGAGACTGGCTATCTAGTATTGAAAATACCAGAACAACCCACCAAATTTATTTAGCTTTCGTAAGGTTTCCTTACAGTCCAAATTGTGAAGCTTTTGCCTGTGGTCTCTGTATTACAGATTTCAGATAGAAAGTGCTTTTTTGTAATACGAATATGTTCTCATAAGTTATTTCTACTAGTCTATTTTTGAGTAAGTTATCTTTGCATTCTGTAATTATTACTACATTGTAGGTAAGTATGTAAAGATTTTGTATAGATTTACTGAACAAAACAGATTGGAGTTAATGATATTCTGTGACAGTCATCGTCATGAAAACATTTTTCTTCATTAATTTTCTGCTTGTAGTAATGGAAGTTATATTTCAAGGTGAAGAGCAAAATTTTATTATTTTTGTAGACTCGAATAACTTTTGCCTTTAAATAAGTATTTTTTTTCCTGGATGAAAAACTCATGGTAGTGACCAGGAGAAATATATTTATTCATTTATGTACTCGGAAAGTAGTTAAAGAGCACCTAATAAGTTTTAGATTCTATGCTGGCCCCTAAAAGGACAGACAGAACACTTCTTTTGGAGTTTTGAGTGCCTATCTTAAAGGTCACTCAGTGAGAATTTGTTTAATTACATATTCTCCATTGACTATATTCAGGTTAATATTTGATCACAATTTTTAAATCTTTGAAAAAACCTTTTGTCATTTCATCTTTACCCATAGAAATTCAGTGGAAAGTTTCTATAATTCTCTTTGCTACAATTTCTAAAGCAGTATTGAGTGAATGTAACCTGAGGTTATGTGGCTTCTCTGAAACTCTGGAAATTACATTAATTTTAGTCACTGGAAGGTGATAGAGCCCTAATTATCTCTTAATTAGTATTCTGGTTCATGCATCGGTCCCAGCTCTTTTGGTCAGGGCAAATGCATCATCATGATTGTTTCTGGCTATCCTGATTGTGACTCTCGAAGACCCAAAAGAATGAGAACTAGGCCTTGGAATTGCTGACTTAACTAATATCCTGCCTTACTAACTGAACACTCAGATAATATCCCCACTGGGGACCCCATCACCTTGTATGTGAGATTGTCTTATTTTATCCAATGAAGCTTAATAGAAGGATAGAAATGGCTTCCCTGTATGATTAATTAGCAACAAGACCTTGGGCATACCTGTTCCACAAGGACATATTTTCTGTTATATGAGGAAACACGTATTAGTTTATCCATGAAAGCTATTTTTGTATGAAATTAAATGAGACATTTTACTTCTGTATTGATGCAAATTTTCGTTTATTTACTGATGATTGAAGGTTGACACTTGTTGTTACGAGTGTGCTTTCTCTATTATGACATTAAAGCGCTTCTTAGAGTTCGTAGAACCATCAGCAGTAAATGGCTACTAAACTTGGACTGTGAACCTGCCAAGTTCTTGTTTTAATTTTGAGCTCTGTGTATGTCTAGCATATTTCTGAGTGCAGTATGCTTAATGATTCATGTAAAATTAACTTTCATGCCTCATTGGGTTATTTTGCAGTTTGAGATCATTATTTCGAGGGCTACACTTTCAGCATACATCTACCCTGAATGCCCCTTTCCCATCCACCATCACTACACAAACCCCAAACTTGGAAATAACAGAAATAAGGTTGCTCTCTGAGATTTGAGCTGGTAGACTCCACAAAGACTGAATGTAGTTAACTATCTCTGGAATAAGTAGCATTATTTCTATAGCTGTGAGATGGGAGAAGTTTAAGAACATGGAAAACTCCAATCAGGGGGATAGGGGAAGAAATTTGGTGAGGCAAGGTGGAAATGTGATTGTAATATAGGAAGCAGAAATTAAATTAATGGACCATAGCCTTTTTGTGAAAAACAGTGAGAACAGGAGAAGGGGCGGGGGAGTAGTTGAAAAGCTTAGAATAAGAATTCACAATCCTAAATATTCAGATGTTTGTGGAGGTGATGCCTAATGCCATTCATACAATGTACTCCCTGCTTGAATTCATCCCTGTGTAGGCATGTTTATATGAAAGAGATGTGTTGGTTTTGTAAGAACAAGAATCCTTGTCCACTTGAAGCTCTTTTCAACAAAAGTTAGTCTATTGACAATCTGGTGTTTTTTTTTTTTTAACGTTAGTTTGTGCACATTTGGTTTTTAATATCTGTCTTTTCTGCCAGATTGTCAGCTTTGTAAGGGCAGGCAGGAATTGTAATGATTTGCCATCTTTTTCTCCACATTGCCTGGCACAATTATATGGCACAAAATAGGTGTACAACACATAATTGTTGAATGAATGAATGTGATGACAAAGCCAGGTTTCTGAGCCCTCAAAACTGAGGACGAGGGAGAGCCATTGTGAGTTCAGTACAGTAAATGCTACTTTATTCGGCTGTGTGGGAGCCAAACCTCGCTACGTTCCTATTACATTCTGTGCCTTCCAATCAAAATACTACAGCTTGGAAAATGACTGGCTACAATGGGTGCTCAGTAAATAATATGTTTGTTTTACTTTCATTTATTCTGGGGATGATTACTGTTTCGTTAACTGCATGGAAAACCTTCAGTTTCCGTTTTCACTACATCAAAATGACCTCTGGGTTTTTAGACCTGTTCAGTCTTCATGATCAAGTGAAGGATTTATTGGTCAACAAGCTGAATTCCTGGGAATCAACTTAAAATAAAGGCATCTTTGAGATTTAGGATGGTAATACCAGTAGCAGGTAGTTAAGCATGAGGTTGTATATAAGCTGCTTTTGAGTGAATGTGAATCTTAATAATTTTTATTTGTCAAATGTTTATGTAGCATTAGTCATGTGCCTAGCACTATTCTACATTGGCAATTAGTATTTGCAAATAATAACCCTATGTAGTATATGTACCATTATCTATTTGTTATCCTCATTTTTCCAGATGGTGAAAACTAAGGAACAGAGAGGTTAGGTAACTTGCCCAAGCTCACACAGCTAGTAAATACGGGAGCTGAGATTCAAACTCAGTCATTTGGGTTCCAGATCCCTTGAGTTTTTCAGCTCTATGCTATCCTGCTTCTCTGTAACAAAAACAACTAGAAGCACATGCTCTATTTTGTTATAATGTTTGAACAGCAGCGTGCTATTAAATCGAAATATCGTGATCCCATTTGTTTCCGGTGATACTGCCTTGAGCTGCCTGTGCTTGTTCCCCTGTGCAGAGAAAGCTTTGAGGGAGCATTTCTTTCTTCTTTTGCTTCTGATGACGCTCACCACTCTCATTTCATCTGCCTCTTCCCACTGTTTGGTGTCGCAGCATCAGTAGCTGACTGCTTCTGATGAGGGAGTGTTTTGTTCAAGGTGCAGTTAATTGGAGGGTTCATTGTCCTGGCATGAAGTCGTGTAATCCCTCCCTAGCCTTGAATTCTCCCTACTTGACATTTACCGAGAACTCCTTTTGAGTCTGTTCCACTGTTGAATCAGAGTGGCAGTCAAGATGTTCTTCCTTATTTGACCACAGTCTGTCTTGAGTTGTAAGTCCTTTCCTTTCCAGCTCTGTTCATTGGGATGACACTTCTGTTGGGGATAATTAGAAAAGAATTTGGAAAGAAAAATTCATGGTGAAGGTGTGGAGGATTTTACTTCTGAGCCCTGGGAGGGACGCAAAGTAAAATAAATACAGATGGTGCTTATCTCTTTGAGGAAGAAGAGGGAGATTGTGTTTTTCTAGTTTGATCTGTTTGGGCTGGGAATGATCCCATTGGAGCTAAATTACCTCCAGGGTCAGTAATACTTTGTGTGTTATTTGTAACCCTACACCAAGGAAAGTTACATTCCCCCCCATGTTACATTGAAAGAACCAAGTTAAGATAGGGAAGTAAGTTGTCTAAGATTTTTTTTTTTTTTTAATAAGAGGCAGAGCTAGAATTCAGCTGCAGGATAGTTGTAGGCCATGCCCTTCCATCACAGGACACTGACTCTCCATGTACCATACCAGAGACTATTACCAGTGGTGATCACAGTGGTGGGAGCTAGATAAGTGTAAGCCCAGTTGTTTTCTTGTTTACTCTGATGAAAGATAATTTGGCCAATGTCCTGTTAACAAATCTTTAGGTACTTCTCTTTTCAGTTTAATTCAACAAACACATTGTTGGGTGCTAATTGTGTGCTTAGAGAGAAAGAGAGGGAGAAGGAAAATTCTTTGCAGAGCTTATGGTGTAGTAGAGGAGACTTAGGAAGGCTGCAGAGTAGTTGTGCAGAGTGATTCCACGTGAAGGGAAGGGAGGCCCCCCCCCCCCCGAGGAAGCAGTGTTGAGCTGAGTCTCGATGGATGTGGAGGAGCTTGCCATACTGTAGTGTGGAGGTGGAGAAGCTGAGCAATAACGTGAGCAATGGCTGTCACTTTTGAGGAACTGAAAGTAGTCAGGTGTGATTAGCATGCGGCAGGTATGCCGGATAGAGGTTTGACCAAAGGGTCCAAGTCTTTATAACCTAAGGAGTTGGGCTTCTGTCCAAGTAATGAAAGATGCTACAATTTCCCCCAAGAAAAAATAAATACCAGTTCCTTATAGGCAGGGTAATCATATAACTTATCATTCAAATTGAGACACTTTTGGAAACAGGGACTAACTAGGACACTGGGACAACAGGCGTAAACCAAGACTGTTCTGGGCGACCCAGGATGTATGGTCTCCCTCCTTCTAGGCTTGGCTTTCTGTTTATTTATTTACATTCTTTCTAGCTTCTCTTTCGGCTTTTCAAGTGCAGAGCTCAGCACTGAACTTGTTTCACTTTATAAAAATGGTAAAGAAGAAATTTGTTTTTAAGGCAAGGTCTGTCCAGATTATGAATTTTTGAGCTTGAAAGGGTCCTTAAAAATCACACAATCCAACTCTCTTGTGCCAATGAAGAGATCAAAGCTCCCAAGTTAATTGAGATTTAGGTCTGAGTTAGCTCATGACCCAAACCAGGATCCAGGTTTCCTGACTTCCACTAAGGTGCTGTTTTTACTGCTGTGACTCCACCTTGTTCAGTCCCATCCACACTTTCCGTCATCTTCTTTCTCCTGAGCATCAGCATGTATTTACGTGGCCAGCCAGGACTAGGTGTAAACATTGTGGCTATAAAGGTAATTGGCCCCCACAGAAAGGGTCTCTTTGAATTTGGCTTCATTATAAACAACTGGCAATCTCTGTAATGAAGCTCTGACAAAAATCATCTGAAGCTGAATTGCTTGCACATTAGGTTGTTTTACACATATTCATATCCTTTTAGCTTTCTTCATAGCAGCATTGTGTTACTGTTTTTCATCTGGCTTGGGTTTTTATAAAGTTTGTGCTTTATCTCGTGTGTGTGTGTGTGTGTGTGTGTGTGTGTGTGTTCTCACTTATATTGATTGAGGCAGAATNCCTCGTGTGTGTGTGTGTGTGTGTGTGTGTGTGTGTGTGTGTGTGTGTGTGTGTTCTCACTTATATTGATTGAGGCAGAATGCCTCTGGGATCTACAATTCACTCTGGCATTCATTGAGTGATTCTGGGAAAGTTACTTTCCCTTTGCATTAATTTTTCTGTGCCTTCATCTGTAGAATGTGATGTTGCCAATTTGATTTCCAAGATTATTTAGGGTTCTATTTATTATTCTATAAATAAAATTACAAGGACAGTGACTACTGTGGATCAACCATCTAGAGCTTTTTAATGGGAAACTTAGAAATGGAATTGGAACAAAAGCAAGGGACTGTGATTCCTCTCTGGATAAGTGGTATTTCACCTTTTAAAGTAATTACTTTTAGATGCACTATCCCTCATTACAGAGAGTGGTGCATTTATAGAGGATCATCCCAGAGAAATTAATTTTAGGGGTTTACTTTCCTGTGGGGAGTTATGTGGCAGGAAAGGAAGGCATCCCAGTTGGTCTTGTTGCTAGGGGAAGGGAGTGGACACAGAGTCTCTTATTCCCTGGCCGCAGGTGACCAGCCACACATCCTGTTGCTCTGAAGAGGAATTAAAGCTCCCCCAAGTCTCCTCAGGTCTCAGTGGCATCCTTGTGAAGGCCTCTTTGAGGAAGAACCTGAGAGAATATTCATGAGAGCCTTGATTGTTTGGCCAGCCACTTGGCTGGCTTGGCATCATGGGTGGTGGCCAGGACAGACACCCTGCAGGAGTCCCACAGCGATGACCAGACCCCAAACCCTGGGCTCAGGTCAAAAGAGAAAACAACCTTCAAACACCAGTTCTTTATATCCATTTGTTGCCCATCTCCATTCAAATATTTTTACTCAGAAGAAACTTTAACATAGAAACAAAAACCAAAAATACCACAGGAACCTAACAGAGTTCCTTTTGAGGGGTGGACAGAGAAGCCGGAGCATGAAGCTCTTTCTTATTTTAGATCTGATGACAGTGATTCAAACCTCATCTAGCAGACTCCTGTCTGCCCAAATATGAATGTTTCAAAGTCACTTGTCTTTGTCATTAAAGGCAGTTAATGGTGTAGAGGTTCCTTAAATGAATTGTAGTGCCCACTGGAAATCACTGTTGCCTAGGGGTTGAGAGTTTAGATTTGGAGTAAGATAGGCCAGAGTTTGAAGTTCGAATCCTAATTCCATACCCCAAGTAAATGATTTAACCTCTCTAAGCCTCAGTTTTAGAATTAATAAAATAAGAAAATAAATAAATAAAATAAGGAAAGTAGGACTTTTCTTATCAAATGGTTGTGAGCATTAGATGAACTGATTTATGTAAAGCACTTAGGACAGTGTCTTGCTTGCAGAAAACACCAAATGGTAGCAAATATTAATGCTACCCTTAGATCCTGTCCCTATGAGTATCCCTTCCCCCTTTTTGTCTTTTCCTCTCTTTGTGACACACCTACATCCATGCCTACCCACACACCAAATCCACATACAAGAAAGGATTTGCTGTTTGCAATGGTGCTTCATTTCTATGACACACAAGTACTATTGTGTTTTAGCAGCTGTTGGCTTTAATAATAGGTTGTAAGTTTTATTCTGAATGGTCTTTGCTTTTCCAAAGATATGTCTTTACTGCAGCATTGCCTATACTGTATTCAATGAACTTCAACCCTATGTATGAAAAGTCCTATTGCCATCATAGGACATGGTAATTTTGACTGGCTAATTTTCTAGAGATGATTAAGTGGTTCTAGTTACTAAAATTAATTTTGGAATGGAATAGTCTACTTTGTTAGTATCTGTTAGACAGTCATTAGCTCCTTCAAATGGATCTGCAATACTCAAGGCACAGCTGGCAGCCCAGGCATCATTTAGGGCACCGCTCTGTTTCCTTTGATCAGCAGTGAAGGGCTATGTCTGGCATAGGTGGAAGAAATGGCAAGTGGATGAAGTCATCAGACTTATCACTTTTCTCCAGCTGGTATCAAATTTACAGTGTGACCACCTGTGAATCCTTTAGTGTGGGCTTCATCACCGTTCTCCTAGAAAGAAAAGGATATTTAACTCCTCTTCTAATCTCTCACTGTTACCTCCTGAATCTCTTTGGAGGATCCTGGATGTTTCCTGATGGCAGGGCTTTATTTTATTTCCCAGCACCTCAAAGAGGGCCGGGCACTTAGCAAACTTTATAAACTTTAGATGTTTGTTGAATGACTAGATGAAATATACCTTTTATTCTGGACTGGAAGTTTTACAGGCTGCCTACTTACAGCAGAAATATACCTGTGTAACTTGTCTGTGAGCTTGAAACTGTTTCAAAATAAAATATTTTCCTTTCAAAAAAAAAAAAGAAATAGACCTGTGTAGCCTGAAATTTAATGTTTAATAATGAATCTTATTCAAAGAGACATTTATCATAAGGTAGTTATAATAAAGCTGTTCTACATCTTGCCTATCAACAGTTTTTAGGCTAAATTTCATTGTGAGCTTGTTACTAATAGTTTGTTTTGTCAACCCACAGGTATTGAAAGTCTTCTAGGCCCTTTAGTCAGGAATAAGGATTCAAAGACCAGTGAAAATATGGACTCTGCTCCATATTTTACTAAAGTGAGTAGATAATGACAGATAATTTAAGTAAATGCAATATAGTATGGTAAATAAACAATATAATATAAATAAAACATGCAAGGTGCTATGGGAATGTTGTATTTTGACTGGACAATGTCAGGAAAGACTTCAAGTTGAAAGTGATATGGAAATTACACCTTAGGTTATACAGCGGTTGTCAAGTAAACCCAGGCAATGGAATTATTTCTGTTAAATATTCTTTACACTTTAATTGAATGGAATTTTCTGTCACTTTCCTTATATAGTGTCATTATTATGTCACTTAGATTTGACAGCCCATTCATATCTCATGTAAATCCCTGAGAGAGGAAGGAAAAGCTTTCATAATTATCGGACAACATTTGCCTATAATTTGTTTTGCGTGCATTTTGCCCTAGTATAATACATTCACTTTTTGGAGTTGACCAAAGGTAGAAGATTAACATTATCAAATTAGTTATGAAGTAGATGGGTTTTGAATGGTTACTGACCCAAAAGGAAAGAGATGAATTTCTTATTGTGCAAATTAACATCCTCTGGAAAGTAAGAAGGGCTGTCTAGTGACGTGTGTGTTTCAGGAACTGAAAGAGCGTTGCCAGGAAAAGGTGATACCTTCAGAACATGAAAGAACGTGGTCAGGAAAAGTTTTCTATGGTAAGTTTTCTACAGTCTGTAATGGCCTGGAGGGTAAAGAAATTTCAGAATGTTTGTAGTTGATTTTTGTTATTGTTACAGCAATAGAATTCAAAGATAGCTGTTAACATCTAGAGATGTACACTCTATTTTCAGGGTTTACATTCTTTGATACTCTAAGCATCATTTCAGATTCCCTGATACAGATGGACTAAATGAGAATGAACAGAGGATGCACACACACACATATACACATATGCATACATACATACACGAATTGCCAAACTTTGTAAATAAACATAATTGCATGGGACATACTTAAACCAAAACCAGAATTCATTGTTTATCTGAGCTTCAAATTTAGCTGGGCATCCTGTATTTTATCTGGCAACCCTAACACACATGTACATATGCACACAAATAGCATTGGCTGGGAAATAAAGCATTTTGGATGGCAGGCAACTGTCGTGGTATCTTACAGTCTGTAATGGCCTGGAGGGTAAAGAAATTTCAGAATGTTTGTAGTTGATTTTTGTTATTGTTACAGCAATAGAATTCAAAGATAGCTGTTACATCTAGAAATGTAAAGTCTATTTTCAGGGTTTACATTCTTTGATACTGTAAGCATCATTTCAGATTCCCTGATACAGATGGACTAAATGAGAATGAACAGAGGATGCACACACACACATATACACATATGCATACATACATACACGAATTGCCAAACTTTGTAAATAAACATAATTGCATGGGACATACTTAAACCAAAACCAGAATTCATTGTTTATCTGAGCTTCAAACTTAGCTGGGCATCCTATATTTTATCTGGCAACCCTAACACACATATACATATGCACACAAATAGCATTGGCTGGGAAATAAAGCATTTTGGATGGCAGGCAACTGTCTATTACATAGATTTTTTTTCTTTGTCTTACAGATTTTCGTATTATCCTGGAGATCAATTTAAGTATATAAGGGGTTTCATTTATTTAGTATTTCTGAATTTTATTTCAAGTTGTCTTGAAATAAAGGATTGTATCTGGTTTACAAGAATCTTATATTTGCTTCTCAGAAATTATGCTTGCTTGTAAATAGGTAATGTACACCTGCAGGTCAAAACTAAATTATTTTCTTCTCTTACATATTCTTTTTCATGCTCTTTGGAAAAAGCATTTCAATGAAATTTGTTTATCCATATAAACAAAGAATTTTTTTCTTGTATTTGTACTTTTGATATTTTTTTCTTTGAGGCCTAAACTAGATCCTTGTGCCTCTAAGAAGCTACCTTTCTTCATGTATTTTAGTGAAGATGATAGTGTCTAGACTTAATGTGGTCACAGCTTTACTTAAACCCTGGCAGGTCTCCTCCACCAATAGAGGAGTTATTGTCATGATCCAAAGCAAATATGAAGTTCTAATAAGGTGACACAGCAAGAACAGGGTCTTTTTGAAGAAGTGGGATTTAATCTGGCATCAGGAGGCTGGAAATTCATGGCTTGACCTATTCATCCTGCCCAAGTAGACTTCTGTTGACACAAAGAGCACTGCATTTTAAGTAGGGGTTTCCATGAGTTCATTCTAAATGGGTATTTCTGTACTTCCAAAAGCTTCTCTTTATGTGGCAGGCATGAATTCATTTGCTTGAGTTATTTTCCTTTCTCTTGGGAGAGAGAAGATAGCCACTTAGGAACCCAGCCTTAAAGGATATGCAGAAGAGACTGATGAAGTGAAAAGTCGAGAAGCTTTTTGCTATAGCCAGTGAGTGATTCACCATTTTATGCCAAAGGGATTTGCTTTGCAAACCTTGCTGAGCATGTGGTGCTCAGGAATGCTTCTTTGTGTATTGGTCTAGTCTGAAAGGAAAAGCCAAGCTATAGAGACTCATTAAGTCCTACTTCATCCCCAATTTTTATTTTATTTTTTTGGCAGCTGGCTGGTACAGGGATCCAACCCTTGACCTTGGTGTTATAACACTGTGCTCTAACCAACTGAGCTAACCAGCCAACCCAAACTGAGTAAATTTTGAGCAAGAATATTAATTTCTCTGAATTTTAGTCCCCTTATCTGCCAGATACAGAAAATATATTTTCGTGAAGGTTATATGTGACAGTGAAGGTGAAAGCTCTTTTTATAGAAGTGCTACGTAAATGAGAGCTATGAATGTTTTTGCAGCTGCTGCTTATACGGCAGTGACCCAAATTAAAAAAAAGAAAAGTTTGGAATGCTAAGTAAGAAATGTGATGTAGTGTGGTTGCAAAGGCATTAACTGTATTCTAACTCCAGATTTACCACTTGCTGGTTGATGTGACTTTGGGCAATCAACTTGACCTTTATGACAACTTCCTTATCTGAACCATGAAGGCCTTTACTACATCAGTGTTTCTCCAAGTGTGGTCCAAGGCCCACTGCATCTGAGTCACCTGGGATCCTTGTTAAACAGGCTGATTTTTGGGCCCCAGCCCAGGCTTGTTGACGCAAAATCTTTGTGTTGGCATGCAGACATTAAAACCAGTCACACAAACCTTCAGCAATACAGTGCTAGGAGTCCCTGGCTGTGGTTTAAATTACATGGCACACAACCTATCCTTGCTCAGTTTTAAGCTCTATTGTTTTACCTTTCCCACTGAAATTGACACATTTTTGGCACTATTTAAACTGTGAGTGAATACCTGTAATTGACCCAAGCAATGAAAGGCAAGAGGTTGCAAAAGTACCATAAAAGAAGTACAGATAAAGCTGTCTGGGCATTTAGAGGAGAGAAAGTATCTTGTCAGTAGTAGAATCAGGAAAACTTTATATAAGTGAGTTCTTTGGCTTGGGTGTTGAAGTATAGGTGATGTTTGGGGAATGAGGTATTCTATCAGATTACATTTACCCCTTTAGGTACTGAACCCTGTTTCAATAATATTTATTACTTTTTTTTTTATTACCAAAGTAATGCATATTCATTAGGGAAAGAAAATTAAGAAAATTAAAATCATTTAGAACCTTTAGGTACTGAACCCTGTTTCAATAATATTTATTACTTTTTTTTTGATTACCAAAGTAATGCATATTCATTAGGGAAAGAAAATTAAGAAAATTAAAATCATTTAGAATTTTACCTTTCATAGACAAGCCAAAGTATTAAAATGAATATGCTGTTTCTTTCCAGTCCTTTGTGATAATTAATAGTTTACAATTTACATAATGAAATACATACAATTTTAATTGTATGATTTCTTAAAAGTATCTTGAATATTTTATTATAATGTTACATAATCTTGGAAAATATGATTTTTCTACACAAAGTTTAGTATATCCATATGATGAAATATTATATAATCACTGAGCATCTAAGTTTTCTCTTTTTTTGCTAGTATAAATAACATTGAGATAAATATTATCTAATATGAATCTTTGTCCCCACTGAAACTTCATGAATCTTGACTAATTATTTAATGTCTGTCCTTCAGAAGTTTTGTGCCAATTTACACTCTTACTACAAGAGCATGAAGATATTTTGTCACTTTCATGCCAATCAATATTAGACGGCATTTTTCTGCTTAATGGTGCTATGTTTTAACCATTTACATTATTTTTATTCATGAGAAAAAACATTAGCAAACCTGAAAAACAGATGGAAACTTTTCAGGGATTTAGAAACTAAGAATAAAAATAGAAATGCATTTGGTCACATTTAAATATATGTACTACTTTGAAATACTTTGTTCCATGTAAAGGTCTAGTGTGTATTTACTTCTTTAGAAACCTAAAGGTCTAGCGGCTCAAAAGTATAGCATGGTGGTTCATAGTGTTACTTTTGAAGTTCTAACTTCTTGAATTCTAATCCTGACACTACTACATAGCAGCAGAATCCATTTGAGCCATGTGTTCAGTTGCTCCAAGCTTCAGTTTCCTTGTCTGTACAATGACTGTGCAGAAACAGTAAAACCTCAAAACATTAAGATTATAAGATGCCAAGCATATAATAAGTACTTAAGAGATACTATTATAAAATACATAACACATAGCTTGGTGTTTTTATCAAATGCTCATATTGCTATGCTGAAACCTAGCATTAATGCCCATTGTGGTAGATCTTCATTATACTGTGAAAAGAAGGGGCAGCCTTGAAGAGTCAGGACCCTCATGCTTCTGTGACTCAGTGGGACTGGTCTCTCTGGAACTGGAGGTGCTGCCATGTCAAAGCATTCTGAAAGACACTGAAAACAGAGATGCAACTCATTTCTGATATCCCCTGCTTTTCTGTCCTTCCTAGACAACTTTAATCCCTAATTAATGTTCCCATAATTTCTCAGTTCACCGTGTTCTGTCTCAATTTTTTTCACAGTGCCCCTAGGCCAAAAGAAATACCTAACAGTCATTTATTAAGTGGTTAGATCAATTTAATAAGTATGTAGGTCCTAATAAATTAGTAGCTATTTTGTAAAACAAAAACCACATAAATTAAAGAATGTCATTTTTATCTCATTCTTAACAGTTATTAAGGGATGTGTGTGCCTATTGGGCACTGTAAAACTTCTCAGAATTTGACTCTGATTGGATACTGCCATCCTCATTTCCCGTTTCACACTGAGTTTTACACAGTTCTTCATTTTTTGTCACAGCAGGCATATTATAAAGATATGACGTCATCAGAAGGAATGCAGTACCATCTGACGTTGAAACTGTGAACTGCCTCAAGCTAGGAGTTCAGAGGGAGTCCAACAGATGTGCATGTCACTGTTTCCCTCAAATTTAAAATATCTGGCAGTGCTCCTCTGAGTTCACTGTGGCACCCCAATGTGCCTTGGGGTATAGTTTGGGAACTAGCCCCTTCTGTGTCTCTGGTTTCTGACTTTGCTTCTGTGTATATATATATAACATAAGAATTTCATTTTAAGCACTTTTAACATACAGTTGTGTGGAATTAATTACATTCGTAATGTTGTGCCACCACTACCTCTATCAGTTTTACTTTGTTTTCTTTTGGCTCATTGACTCCTCTTGTTTCCTAGTTTCTGCTTTTATTTATTTATTTTCTTGGTTCTAGCTGTCTAGTTTCCTTCCCCTTTGTGCAGATCTATTCTCTGCTTAGTCACCATCAAGCCACAGAGGTCCCTTGGGCCGCTTCTGGATGTTTGCAGACCTAGATGCAGCCCTGCCGGCTCTGATGTGGTTTGGTAGCTGGCTGTAGGTTAATCAATATGTTCTACATCCTACAGGACTTCTCCAGTTCACCACTTCAGTGAACATTGTTTCCATTGTAGGCTTCCTTAATGGCATGCCTGGGATGTGACTTATTTTAGGTGTCTGTCTGTGGTGGTATCCCTGTGGTGTGGGTGGGCATGACCTTCATACCAGGCCTCCTAGCTCACCAAAGACACTCTCTATAGCAACAAAGCCCACCTGTGTGCCCAGACCACATCTCATTACTCCTATTCTTTGAGTGTTGACTCAGAAATGCATTTGAAACAATTGAGTGGTTTATTGTGGACTCTGGATTAGACTGCTTGATTTTGTATCCCAAGTTTACCACTTATTGCTTAATTTCCCCAAATTCCAAATCCTTCATCTATAAAAAGGAGATAATAATAGATCTTACTTTATGTAAGAATAAGATGAGAAAATACGTGATGCCCCTTAGCACAATGCCTGACAGGGAGTAAGCATTTAATAAATGTCAACTGTTACTATATTTTTTTCTGATAGCAATGTTGAAATTTACTTTTAAATATTTTAATTTTCATTAGGAATAAAGCAACTACTCATATTTTAAATTTAGTATCTATCTTTGCCAGTTTATGAGAGAAATCATAAATATGAAAATGTAAAAGCATTCATATAACAGTTGGTTTATATATACTAAAGTATCTTTATAGATATAACTTTCATGAAATTATAGGTATGATAGTTGTAATAGTGTAAATATTATTTTGCTCATATTAGAGATGATAAAACTGAGGCTCAGAGATACTAAGTGAATTGCTGAATGTAATTCAGTATTTGTTGGACCCCAGACCCTAACCCAGGATTCATAATTTTAATGCTGGTGCTTCTTACTTGGTATGTGCTGCCTTTAATATTTCAAGTTAAAAACAAAAGAGGAAAGAAGGAAGGAAGGAAAACATTGTTATTCTCTTTGATTTTTCTAAATGATGAACATTTACACAGCTATTTCTGCTGTGTCTAGTGCATTTAAGTGTTGTAATGTTTTTAATCATTGTATAAGAATCACAACAGTTGAAAGAAATTGCCAATGCTTTGTTGTTAGAAATAATTTCAAAAGAAAAAAATGATTGTTGGCTTTAGTTGAACTGTGTATTAAAGGCATTGTACTCATCACTCAAGTATAATTTAAGAATTTTTGTGTTTGATTTCCAATTGACAGCAAAATACCTCAGAAAAAGAAAGACAAACTTTCTTCTCCCATTCTTTTTGTTCTTTCCCCAAATGTTCACATGCCTAACCCTTTCACCCGTGCTAGAGCTGTTGCTGCCTAACCACTTTCTGGGCACAGTGGTATGGAAATACATCATCAGGGTATAATTTTGTGCAGTGCAGAGAGAACATGCTATTATGGAATCATGTCTCAGCTGAACAGCCTGGCTTTAGGCTGTGTTTTGATGTCAGTGTTAAAATGGAAATGAAACATTACCTCCTCCTTTCAGGTCTATGGGACGTTTGCTGGTTCTGTGCTTTTTTGATGATTTTCATGCCCAAATAGGTGAAGGGAGAACAAATAGTCATGTAGCTTTAGGGTTGAAGGCATCGACTTGAGTGTTCTGAGGTTGGCTAAGTGTGATATGGGAAGTTAAGAAAGGAACCTGAAGTTTCCATTATATTTTTTTCCTGTTTAGTTGATGTTGTAAAGCAATTTCCATGCAAACTGGCTGTCTCTCTTTAGATGTATTGGTTTTCTATGGTGCATAACAAATTGCCGCAAACTTGGTGGTTTGAAAAACACCCACTTATTACCTCACAGCTTCTGTAGATTAGAAGTCTAAGCATGCCTTACAGGGTTCTGTGCTCAGGGTCTCTCAGGCTGAAATCAGTGTGTCAGCTGGGCTGCATTCTCATCTGGTGGCCCAACTAGGGAAGGATCTGCTTCCAGGTTCCCTTAGGTTGTTGGCAGAATTCATTTCCTTGTAGCTGTAGAATTCATGGTGGCTTGCTTCTTAAAAGTCAGTGAGACTCTGCTGCTTCAGTCTTTGGCCTCTATTTTTTAAAGAGCTCTCTTAACTTGGTCCAACTGACCCAGAATAATCTCCCTTTTGATCAACTTAATTCCAGTTTAATTACTTCTGTGAAACCCTCTCATTTTTGCTATTTAACAGAACCAAATCAAGGAGTGACACCCTCTAACCATTAGCACATTCTATTTGTTAGAGCAAATACAGATTCTGCCCTTACAGAAAGGGCAGGGGTCCTTACTGGAAGCCACCTTAGGTTGTGTCTGCATTGATGAACAATGTGTTTTGAGTACAGATGGGAGAAAAATTAGCTTTTAAAAAGTGCCATTTTAAAAGAAATTAGTATTGTAAGGTTGCAGACTGAAGAATGGAATGATATATATTTGAATCTGTTTATTTTTTTAAAAGAAATTTGTATGTGAAATATTTGTTTTCCCTTAAAGCATGTATCATCTAACATTTCCTCCTAGAATTTTTGTCTTCTTTTGGCTGCTGAGACATGATTCTTTTCTGATTCTCTTATCCTTCACTTGCACTTCTTTTATTCCCTCTGTTTGTTTTTGAAATGCCACATTTCTAACCTGACACTTCCCTTTGTCCACTCACCTCAAAGATGGCTAGAAGTCTTATACCCAGACCACTTACTTCGTGAGCCCAGTGACATGGCAACACATCATCATGATGTCATTGTGACCCTGCAGGTAAGCCAGCAGCTCTGCTGGGGTCAGACTGTAACCTGAGTATCTGCTGAATGGTCTGCGGGTGACACCTTTTAGATTGTTTGGAGCTCACTGTTAAAATAGAAATGAAAATTTATTTTCTTCTTTTTTGTCTATAGGAGACATGCTGGTCCCATTCATGTTGGGGGGGGGGGTTAATGCCCAAATAGCAGTATTATATAAACAGTCTTACAGACGTGTGCAGAGTATGTGCCTGTGTTTATTTACATTTAAACTTGTACAGAAAAAGGATTTGACAGCTTAAAAAGATGCATATAGTTCAGAGGACAAAGTTGAATTAAAAATAAGCAAGAAAAAGAAGGGAAAGGAAGCAATAAATGTAAGAAAGTGACATGGAGTCAGGTAAAGATATACTTTCTAGCAGTTAGTGCAGTTGTAAATGCAATTAGGTTCCTGATTTGGTGGCTATAAAGTAAAGACAGGAGAAATAACCTCTATAAGTACTGAGCCCAAAGAGACATTTCTGCTGTGGGTGTTCATCTGTGATAGAATCAGCCAGAGTGTGGTGGACAGGACATCTCCACATTCTTTATGGCACATATGGTACTATCTCCTGTAAGACCATCTCTTAGATCACTCCTCAGTGCAGTTGGTGACCTGTGACCAAGTGCAGTTTAGTAAAAGGGGCTTAAAAGATGTAGTCCAGTACTTGAATTTCTAATGTATTGGTTGGCTCAATCAGGAATCAAGTTTAGCATTGTGTTTCTTAGTCTTTTTAAAACTTCTGCCCTGCTCCCCAAGAGTTTAAGAAAATTTTAAAGTTTTGTTTTTTATACCTTGGACTACGTTTTGAAAAGAAGTTGTTTTATCTTCCAACTTATAAAGTTGTTATAGTATTGAAAATAAACATACCCAGCACTAGTTATTCTGGCGTATTCTTCCTGCAACAGCCTTTAAAAAAAATCTTTATTTTAGCTTTTCTGAAAGAATGGGTAATTCAGTTCACCATGCATATTATATTATAGTTATTTTCTCAAGGTTTTTTTTTCCCCCCAGAGTATCTTTATTGATAACATCTGGGCATGCTTTTTTTATTATTAATTCTAGTTATATATAAAGTATTTGAAGTGAGGAGAGTTTTTTGGGGGGGTTAGGGTGGGTAATTAACATTCTCTAGAGAAAACCCAAGGAACTTAAAAAGACATTTGTCTCATTAGGAGACTTAATTGCAAGGAAAGGAGAGGAAGAATCTATGGCCAAGCCAAGGGTCTCTAAATAATAATAATAATAATGATAATTATAATAATAAATAGGTTCACTTTATTTTTTTTTTTTATTTTTTTATTTTTTTTTGTCTTTTTTCTGTGTCCGGCAACGGATCGCAACCCTCAGTGTTGCCCCCGTACCGGACCGGGGACCGGCAACGGGATTGCAACCCTCGGTGTTGCTCCCGCGCCTCGCTCAGCCAGTGAATGGGAACCGGTCTGTATGTGGGATCTGAACCCTTGGGCGGGAGCACCGCCACGCTTCCCAAGCGGCGCACTATCCAGAGTGCCACCGGGCCGGCCCTAAATAGGTTCACTTTAGATCAAGGGACCGAGTGATCCAGGCCTCATGGCTCTGAGTCGTAAGGACTGCAAATAATATTTTTTATTCACTAATTTATTCTTGATTATAAAAGTAAACACATCTTACATCAATGTTTTATAATATACAGAAGTATTTAAGTAAGAATACAAAAGTGATCCTGAATTTGACCACCACCATTTTATTTCCATCTAGCTTGTTTTTTCCTATGACAATATAGCATTGCAGCCAGGAGCAAAGGCCTCTGGAGGCATCCAGATCTAGATTCAGATTCCAGCTGTACCATTTATTAGCTGGATTGCCCAGAGAAGTTCTTGACCTCTCTGAACCTCAATTTCCTCATTTGTAGAATAGAGATTGTAGGAGTTCCAATCTCATAAGGTTATGGCAAGGACTTCATGAGAATGTATGTTCAGTGAGCTTAGCTTAGTACAAGGCATGTAGCAAAGCCTCAATAGTTGCTGGCTATTATGTATGTGTGTATATATGAATATAAGTATATAGAGTAGTTACAAAATTAATGTCATACTCAACACAGTTCCCTTTATTCTTTAAATTTAGTATCTGTCTAACATTTTACCATGAGGTTATATCATTCTATACTTACCTGTTTGATTTGGTAATTCATGTTGTTGTTACTATAAGTATAAGATTGATAATTTAATAGTTTATCAAATTATTGTATTGACAGACTCATAAATAAGCTGGTTGAAGTAAAAAAGGCAAACTTGTCCAAATTCTCTTCTTTCTCGGGCAAGTCAGCTACTGTTTTATTCTCGACGGTAATAAGAATAGAAAAATAATCTAAAATATACATCTAAAGACTTTGAACTGTTCATATCCTTTTACATGTTTTATTTGTAGGAATTTATTGTAAGAAAAAGTGTACAAAGATATATGTGTGGTTGTCTATATATGTACATACACGTATATGTATATGTGTGCATGTACACATTTTGTATAAGATGTGCACAGATTGGATTCCAAAGATGGAATTATAGATAAATATTTGTTAACACCTTTCATCAGTACATTTGCAAAACTTTGACATAGAGACTTTTAGAATCAAATACGTGTGCATGTGTGTGTGTGTATAATGACAGGTTGGTACTGATTTTATTTCTCTTAAGAGAACAAACCTTTCTGATTTGGCTCTAGGGCTGACTTGCAGTGATGGTAAATACTACCTTTGGAAACCTGTACTTAATCTAACAACTGCTCTAAAAGTCTGTGTTTTCCATGCAGCATGGTCTGGTAGAAAATGCCTTTGGAGTCAGGTAATTCAACACTGTAGTTCATAAACATAGACAGATGCATAGATAGATGCATAGGTAGATGGTACCCATTATATGCCAGATGAATTTCTAGGTCAGGGAATGTAATGAAAGATCTGGATTTGAACAGAGACTTCAGTGTGAATGATAGCTTGGCAAGTCAACTGATTTCAAGTTTAGGTTCCTTATCTGGGAAATAGCTCACATGATCCTGCTTCATAAGCTGTGTTCAAAAGAAAGTGTGGAATGTCTGCCATGGGGTCCTTGCTCAGGGCCTGTAGCCTCCTTGCCCTCTTTATGTGCCAGAACTTTCTGAGGCTGAAAATCTGACCTTCCCAGGTTTAACCACTTGCTCAGTCCAGCTGAGGTCAGCTCTTTTACTTGTTCGGACAGTCCCAAAAGAGGTAAGATTAGCACCCTATGAACTGAAAGGGGCCCTTCTCATCTGCAGGGTGAAAAAGGAAGGACAGAGTGTCCTGGTGATACTTTGATGGAATCTCTAGTCCTCCCTGGACACAGTTTGAGTAATGACAAAACTGTGATGTTGAGACATTATCCTCAGTAAGAGACTTATGGCTGTATCTTAACAGTTGGATCAAACTTAGACTATGCCAGCTTCTGTAGTTGATAAAAGCTTGAATACTCAAATGCTGGCTCATTAATGAAATTTCAATGCTCTCTGAATGACAGATACCTGAAGATGAGTTTTATTGTGAAAGAAGCTTGTTTAAATTTTCCTCTTCTCTCTCTGCTTTTAGAAGAAAATACAGGAACTCTGTAGGCAGCCAAAAGGTCTTTGCCCTCTAGTAAATCTCTCTCTCTCTCTCTTTTTTAAAAACTCATTAAAAGAAAAGTTTTTCAAAGTTTTATATTCTATCTCTGGGTCAGGGATCAGATATTTTCATTTGTAAAGAAGTCAGAATTGCCTTTGAGAGGTGGCGATTCCTGGCAATGCTCATGTTCCCAAGTTCCAAGGTTCTGCGATATGAAGTTGTTCTGGTCACCTTTATAATGGAGAGGGTCACAGCGAAGAGACCAGGCCTCATGGGTGGTCAAAAGTAGGGGGTGTTTGGAAAGAAGTTGTGTTTCTGTCCACTTTCTATTATTAAGTGTTTAACAGCTGTGATTTCATCGCTTTGTTTCTGCACTGCTCTTGGGCTTTCCTCTCCCTCTTGCACAGGCCTCGGTGATCCAGACTGCTTTCCATCTATGCATCCACCTCTCGTGGTGCTTAAGGGTTTCTGTCTCGTAGGTTTTCTTTAGACTGATATATTGTGTCCCTAGCCTTTCTGCTTTCTGGCTGTCCCTTAAAACAAGAACCCAGCCCTTTTGTGATTACAAGTGTTTAATTCCAGTCTCAACTGAGAGGTTAACAGAAGGTAACAGGAATATGGGTAAGGTGCAAAAAGATTTCAGGATCATGTAAACTTCTACCACCCCTCTGTCTGGTTGGTAGTTCTCTTGTCCCTTTTTTTAAAGAGTCAAATGTGTTTTATTTTATTTTATTGGTTATAAATATTCATGGGGTACAAAGCTGATTGTCACCACTCATGCCACTCTTGTCCCTTCTGAAATGGAAACTAAAAGTCTCACTGAACTGTTTCCTATGTGTGATCACACCACCTCTCCTGAAAGGCACGGGAGAATTTCGACTTCAGAGGTAACATCTCTCTTGCTTGTACAATTTGATATATTTTTGTGCCATAACTCTTACTAATCAGATCTCTTGAAACGTTTTACTTTGTTTCCAAAACTATTGCTACCTGAGGTAGAGTTTCTGATGAAAAGCATGTCCCTGGATTACAATAGCTACTGTAGAATGTTTATTACATGCAAGCACTTAATATATATAACTTCATTTGATTCTTACGGCAGTCCTGTAAATTAGGTATTACCATACCATTTTCACTGATGAAGAAACTGAGGCCGAGGGTATTAAGCTAGGACATTCAGCCAGCATGTACACAAACCTGACATCAAAGCCCAAACTCTTAAACACTGTACTTGACTGCCTTCCGGTATGATTACATCTGCTTCTGTCTAGGAAAAGTCATTCCTTCTTGCCATAGAGATTGAAGGAAACATAAGAGATTGAAGGAAAGGTATGGAGTCTTTTTAATCATTACTTATTACTGATAAGAAAATGGAAATGGAAGCATTTTACCTTCATGGTAAAATTAAAATATTTATACTTATTTATAAAATATAGTGAAGGCATTTTTTGTTTTAAATGCATTTCTTTTTCTAAGGTACCAAACCATGCATATATGATCTAGCAGTTCCCATAGGTAAATTATCTTTGGACCACTTATGTAGACTCAAAATACGGTAGTGTGGTGAACTGAGGAAGAAGTGAAAGCATGCTGAGTTGGTATACTGTGATTGGCATCAGACAGTTTTCATGTAGTTCCTTTATTTCTACACATTTGATATAGGTTGATCTAAGGGGATGCTGAGTGAACAGCAGTGAATAGTTGACTCTCCTTTGTTTACTTCTGCTCCCTACCAATGGTGGGAAAGAAATGAGTAATTCTTATTAGTAAAAAATAGTCTATGCTCCACTGGGTATAAGTTATGTTTGAAGTGTCTTCCTCCTCTCACTTCCTCTCTTCCCTAGTTTGGAGGCTGTGAGAACTGTGGGTAAGTCATACAATGTCCTCTTTGGATTGTGGACTTTCTGTAGTTTCCAGAGCACTTTCAGAGACATCTGGATTATAAAGGACAACACAGGTGGATGTGAAGAATGGAGATCCATAATAATTTATAGAATTAGCATTGGAAATGGCCCAGGTTGTCTTACAGACGTAGTTCTACAGCCACTCCTGTTTGTAGAATTAGCATTGGAAATGGCCCAGGTTGTCTTACAGACATAGTTCTCCAGCCACTCCTGTTTCAAAATGCAGAAGCTCAGGCCCAGAGAGTTTTGGTAATCTGCATTTCTAGTAGATCATACTCAGCCAAGATCCATTCCAGAGTGATGTAGCTCCTAGTCTAGGACTTCTTCCTGAACAACTTTATATTTTTATTTACACTTAGTCATCTGGTGTGCAGAATCCCAAATAGATATTTGGGACTTTTGGGATCGCACCTTGATTTATTAGTGCTTCTGAGTGTGTCTCTCCATATAATTTTCTTATTGGTTGATCTCTTATTACAGTACGCATATGGGACTTATCACAGTTTAACCACATTGAATGAAGTGTGGAAGTCTAACATCTATTTAAGTCTCCTTACCTTCCCCATTTTTAAATATCATTGTCTCGAGTATCAGATGGTGTTTCAATTGTCTGATATGTCTTACAAAACTCATGAGGAGGATCATCTATTGTATGTGTCCATATTCCTGCTCCTTTTGTTGTTCTTCTTTCCTGATGCTCCAAGATTCCTTCTTCCATCATTTCCTATCTGATTGAAAAACTTCTTTTAACCTTTCTTTAAAGGCAGGTCAGCTAGCAACAAATGCTTTTACTTTTCCTTCAGCTGAGAATGTCTTTATTTTCCTTTCATTCCTGATATATAGTTTTGCTGGATATAGAATTTGAGTGCTTGGAAAATACACCATTTCCTTCTGGCCTCCATAGTTTCAGATGAGCAATTTGCTGTTATCTGAATTGGTGTTCTCATTTGGATCATGTGGTGTTTGTCTCTGGATGTTAATTATGAAATGTTTTGGTGTAGATTTCTTTGAGTTTATCATATTTGGAATTCATACATCTTCTTGCATCTATTGGTTTATACTTTTTGCCAAATTTTTTCTAATACTTTTTCAAACCCATTCTATATTTACTCTCCTCTGGGACTCTGGTGATAAGAAAGTTGGATATTTTGTTATTGTGTCACAAGTCCTGAGGCTGTGTTTTTTGTTTTTAGTCTATTTTCTTTTTGTTGTTCAGACTGAGTAAATGCTGTAATTCTGTTGATCTGTCCTCACGTTCACTGATTCTGTCCTCTGTCATCTTCACTTTGCTACTTAATCCACTAAATTTATTTGTTACAGTGTTTTTTAGTTTTATAATTTTCATTTTTAAAATAACTTCTAGTTTTTTGCTGAGATTTTCTATTTTTTCATATGTTTCTAAAGAATTTGCAATTGCTTATTGAAGAATTTTTATGATAGCTGCTTTAAAATCTTTGTCAGTAATTTCATCATCTGATTCATCTTAGTGCTTGTGTCAGTTGGTTGTCATTTCTCAATTAAATTGTGATTTTCCTGGGTTTTGGTATAATGAGTAATTTTTCATTGTATCTTGGACATTTGGCCATTATGTTAGGAGACTCTTATTTAAAACTTTTATTTTAGCAGGTAGTCATTTCATTTAGGTTTAGGATGCAGGCACTGGCCTAATTTTGTGGGCTGTGCTTCCAGTGACAGTTACATTTTCAGACTTTCTGATGACATTTTGAGATGCTTAGTTTAGCCGGGGCTGCTAGGGCGCCTACTGGTCCCTGTTGGTTCTACCTAAAGGAGTGGAGAAGTATCCCTGGATAGGGCCTCTTGATGGCTCTGGTGGGGGTGGGTAGAGGACACAGATTTCCTGGAGACAGACCCTTGTTTTGCTGGTGACCCCCTCTACACCTCCCCCCACCAAGGAGAACACTTCCCAGGCTGAGCCTTTTTTGTGACAGGATCCCCTTTGCTGGGGAGAAGGGAGTCTTAGGCCCAGTAAGGAGAGTGCTTTCCCTGGCCACTTACTGTCAGAGGGACTTACCGTTAGTGTTGGTGGGATTCCTGTTTAATCTGAGGGGGAATGAGCCTACCTGGGCTGCCTTCTGTTGCTAGGTTAGGGATCTAGAAACACTGGGCCTGGATGGCCATCTTCTTTGGGGTCAGGGGTTTTAAGATACTCTAGAAGACGATGATGTTCTTCTAATCCTGGGGTCTTTAATCAGTTCACCTTCTTTCTTTCAGAGTTCTCTTTGGTTGCCTGTAGTGTTTTTTGTATGTCAAGGGTTTGTATGTACACTTAGCTGGGAGGTGCAAAGAGAAAGTAGTTCATACCATCTTGTCTGGATGGGGAGTCTCACTCAGGGACTTTGGTGGGGAGGTGGGGAGGGCCCTTAAGACTACCCATAATAGGAAAAATGCATTTGGTTAGTGGCTTTGTTTTGGCAGAAAGAATTTCAATACGTTTCTACCTCTCATAGTTCCCTGTAAACAAAACTGAAACACAATCTACCCTGTCTCTTCTCTGTGCTCTGTAATCTTGCTGCCACCATGGGCTTCAATGAGTGGAAGTCCATATATCTTTAAGAGTGTGGAAGAAGAGTTAAATGAAAGCCTCAGTTTCCGTTTGCCACGCTTGTTGCTGTGGGAACATGAGTCAGCAAACACTTTGTCCTGGGCCACCACTTCCCCTTCTACCTTCCTCCTGATCACCTGTTGTCAGCCTCGCCAACCTTAACTTGCCAAGGCTGGGAAAATAGGCTTTTAAACATCATCAAATCTTATACGCCAAACTCAAAAAAAGAAAAGAAACCCCAAATGTAAATGCCATCTGGTTTTATTTATCTTTATTTATCTTCCTTCATCTCCTTCAGACACACTTCAGCAGATGTAGGCTTTTACTCTAGAGAGCAGCTTATAGGAACAGATTGAAGAAAGTCTTTGTTTTGAACATTAGATTCAATGAACTTTGTCACTAAGTGTTCTATAACTTAAGATGCATTAGCCCTTGGCACATGTGAGCAAAAATTCTAAAAAAAATACAGGGAAGGTGTTGATGAAGTTTGAATGAGGGTTCACATAACCGAATACCACTTTCACTTTTAAGGAAAATAATAAAAGATCTGAAAGAAAATTTAAAAAATTAAATATAACTATATAAAATACAAATGGAATTCTTAAAATCTAGGAAACATCCAAAAATTCTGAAGTGAATGATATGTTCTCATTTGTTGGGCATTAAAAATGATCTCAACAGGGTTGGGGAAGCATAGGGCAGTGCCTGGGAACTGTCACGTTCAAAGGAGAGAAACTTGATTCTTCCGTAGACGAATTTATGTGTGAATGGAAGCACTGTCAAATGTTCTCAGGTAGAAAAGTATTTATGGCACAAAATAAAAGCACAATTTTCTAGGACTTTGAGGGAAAAAAACATCTTACTTTGGGTGTGAAATTATTTACTGTTTAAATTTTTTATTTTAATATTGTAGGAGTGAGAAAAATGGCCCACCAAAGATGTCCATACCATCATCCCTGGAATCTGTAAAAAAGGGACTTGGCAAATGTGATTAAGTTAATGGCCTCGAAATAGGAAGATTGTGCTGGATTGTTGGCTTTGGAGGAGGAGGAAGTATCCATGAGCCATCATATAAGGAAACCTCTGGAAGCTAGAAAAGTCAAGGAAACAGATTATCCCCAAGAGCCTTTAGAAAGAAACCCAGCCCTGCCAAAACTTTGATTTTAGCCCAGTGAGACGTATGTCAGACTCCAGGCCTCTAGAACTAAAAGATGCTAAATTTACGTTGCTCTAAGCCACTAAGTTTGTGATCATTTGTCATGGCAGCAATAGAAAACGAATACAGATACCTATATTATTTTTAAGGAAGTTGCTATTCACCTCATGTAACTTTCCATATGAAAGCATTATGTAGACCGCTGATTTTGCTCCCATGAGGTCATTTGGCATTGTCTGGAGACATTTTAGATTTTTCACAACTTGAGAGATACTACTGGCATCTGGTGGGCAGAGGCCACAGGAGTGCTGCTACACATCTTACCATGGACAGGCCAGCCTCCCACAAAAAAGAATTATCCAACCCCAAATGTCATTAGTGCCAAGGTTGAGAAACCCGGAACTAGGTGATTTATGTACTCAAAGCATGCAGGAAATTGAGGCCTACTGTGCAGTTTGCTCTAAATTAACTGCATGGTCTAGACCTGCTCTGTCCAATAGGGTGATTATTAGACACATGTGGCTATTTAAACTTAAATTCATTAAAGTTAAATAAATTTAAAAATTCAGTTTCTCAGTCACGCACATCATGTTTCAAGTGCTTGCTAGCCACACGGGCTTAGCGTGCTACCCTATTGAATAGCTCCGACATAGAACATCAGTATCGTTGCAGAAAGTTCTATTGGGTAGTGCTGGTCTTCTAGACTCTTGCTACTCAAAGAGCTGCACATGGATGAGTGATAGCAGTGTCACTTGGGAGATGTTAGAAATGTAGACTCTCGGTATTATTTCTGGATTGAATTAATTTCTGGAAATTCCTAGTATAGGTCATTTTCCTTTTAACTGAAGAGGTGACTGTCTTTATTTTTTTGCTTTGTAGTTTAATTTGGGCATTCCCTAGAGTTTCAATTAAGAAAAAATATAAGCATTTCAAATATCTGAAAATTTTATAGTAAACGGAAGGTTCCTAATGATTTCACAGAATCAAGAGAATGTGTCCTAAGAATGCTACAATTTGATTCTGTATGTGTAACAAAACGTTGAAAATTTTTTCTTAACATTAAGTGTAAACATCTCCAGAACAATCATTTCTTCTAACGGAATAATTTGTATTGTATTAAACAAACAAACAAACAAAACGGAAGACAAAAAACAACTGATATTTGTCTGAGGCACTTAAAAGGGTTATCGGGTTTTTGGTGTTTATGAAAACCTTTTACTTTATATGATAGTTAAAACTGCAGAGAATTGTTCTTTCTTTGCACTTGTGTAATGAAAACATTTATGGGATGTTTTGGAGTTAAGGTGACACACACTACATGAAAGGCTTGATTTTATGAGTATTCTACCTTACAGCATAAATAATAATTAACTGCTACAGAAAAGGAACAAATTAAAAATTCTAGTTTAGTTAGTCATAGACTACTCAGGCTATAAGCGATCGCCTTCATTTTGCAGTTGAGGAAACCAAGGCCTAGAGAATTTGGTGTGGGGCAAAAGACCAGACCTTTGCTCATGTTTTATGGAAAGGGTAATATTGGAAACTTTGTTGTAAACTTAGCTATCTTCATCTCATAAAAGTGTGCAGTAAACTAGATGATCCTTGAGTACCTTGCAACTTTTAAAACATTTTTAATCTAGATCTCCTCATTCTAGATGTACAGTTCATACCACCTCTCTGTAGACTGGTTCTGTCTAGGGGAAGAAGAGAAGGGATAGGTAAATGAGTGAAAGCTCTCACTGCAGTACTAGTATTGCAGTTAGATTTAAATTCATGTTTCTTTGCATATATTAATCTACATGAAAAAGCTTTCACTTTATATGTAGATAAAGAAAAGTGCCAAAGTATATGAATTTTCTGATATCATAGTTCTGTAATTCCAAAGCTTCTGAGCAAAGTCGAGCAGACACTTTTAAAAAAAATCCTGAAAGCACAATTGGCATGGAAAAAATAATTCGGTTCAGACATGTTGGTGTAGATTGCCTGGAATCGTAAGCAAAATGTTGTTTTGGAGCCCTTTTGTTCTTCGAGCTAGAGCCCTGGCTTTCATTAAACTCTGAGAGGTCAATGTCACAGAAATGATTGAATCGCCAGTTTTTTCAACTCTTGAAATTTATATCTGAAGTCCAGGAAGACTATGTCTTATCCAAGACTACAATTCTAATTAGTAGGGTTTATTCAGTCCACTGTTTTCCCATTAAATATTTTCTTTCCTTCCTCCAGAAATTCTTCGATTGAAAATTTTACATATCCTTTGTGAAATAATCCCAAAATAATGAAGATTCAGCAATAACAGTGATGTAGAAACAATAGTCATTGACAAGATATTTGCTCAGTTAAAAAACAACAACAATAACAAAAACACAAAGGGCTCATTTTAGTCACTACTCAGTTCTTTTTTTTCCTTCTTATCCTCACTGTCTTTCCGTATCTTTCTAGAGTTAGTTCTCCTGTTGTCTTTTTTTCTTCCACTTACGTTGTCTTATCTTCAAAGATAAGATGGCACTGATGCAAAAGTCTCTCCCTAGATGATCTATTTGCAATTCTGACCTGTAGGAGCTTTTTCCAGGGTACCAGAGGGGTTGGAATGTGGGAAGCAGGATAGGATGGAAGAAAATAAATTTTGCTAAAAAGCTGGATATTCAAATACAAGTCACTGACCACTCCCATTTTAAGTGACGCTTATACATACTATGTTAGTTAAATGTTCATTCAGTACTTGACTCCAGAAGTCTTCGATCTAGCAACCTCACTCTGGGTTCCATCTTAGTATATTATTCTTGTTGACCTTTTGCTTTGTTTCTCTTTTCTTTTCTTTTGGCAGCTGGCCAGTATGGAGAACTGAACCCTTGTGTTTTTCTTACTGAGCATAGAGTTGCTTTCTAGATTGTACAATGGGACACAATGGGGAATAAAAAATTAAATATGTAAATGCAAGATATAAAATAAGTTGTAGTTGGGTGATCAGACTAAGCAAGTAACATTTCACATTCTGAGATGCCTTTTACATGTTCCATGTGTGGGTTGTGTCTGATAAATTCAACCCTGTTATAAAAGGTATAATGCAAAAATGCACTTAGAAGATATAATTGCACCTCAAATCTTTACCTAGTTAAAAATCAAAAGGCCACAAAAGACCTGAAGAAATAGCAAGTGTCTGAAAAATAAAGTTGGATTAAAAGGAAATTACCAGCAGTGTTTTTGAAAACATAAGAAGAGCCCTAGAAGGTATCATCAGAGTTTAAAATCTAAAGTGGTAAGGAGACTAATTTCAAGTTAGACACGAACTCTTCATTAGCATCATATACATGGATTAAATCTAGAAAGTCCATTTCTCCCTCCAATCTAAACTGGAAGCAAATGCTTTACGAAGTGCTTAGAGCCCAGCTTACAACTTCCTTAATAAAATTTTTCTCTGTAAGCCTGATCTGATTAAGATCTTTGATTAATAAATGTTTATGAAATAGAGGGTAAATGTGGTAGGAGAAGCAAGAGAAATGTCCAGGATGGTCCAAATTTTCCCTTCCATTAAAAAGAAAAACTTCAGAAAAATTAAATTAATCAGAGTTCTATTGAGCAAAGAGTGATTTGCGAATAGGGCTGCCTCCAGAACCACAACAGGTTCAGAGTGACTCCAGGGCTGCCACGTGGTTGGCTGAGATTTATAGACAGAAAAAGGAAAGTGATGTACAGAGAATGGAAAGGAGGCACAGAAACAGGTGGAATGTCTTATTTGTACACGGTTTGAGCAGTTGGCTGCCTGTCATTGGCTGAGAATTTGCTACTTGTTACAGGATTAGGTTACAGTCTGTTTACACATCAATTAGGTTACAGTTCACTATGTCTGAAGAAACGTTTAGGCCAACTTAATTTTAATACTTCTCATTTCTCAGAAGGAAACATGAAGCCCCTCTGGACTTCATTGGATTCTGTGTTGTTGCTACTCTATTTCTTAGAGGGAAAATTTTTTTTTAGTTGTTTTTCTTTAGCCAAAACTGTTCTGCAATGAAATTCCCCCAGTCCTGGCTTTTTCCCAGCAGCCCAGCTCTCTCTGGAGGATGCAGAGGTAGCTGGAATGTAGCCAACTCTGAACACCCCCAACTTAGAGCTTATGTTGTCTGATAAGTCCCCTCCGCCCCCTTCCAAGCTGTGAAAAACAGAAATGTGGGGCCTGTGTCCACTCCCTGAAGAGGTTTCCTCCCTGTCTTAGTGTTTTCCTCAAACATCTCAGCTGGGGCAGGCACTGTCATTAAAAAACAAGTTGGTCTCATCCAGTTTCCCAGCTGAGAAGATCTGAACCCTGCCTTATGCCCTGATTGCGGGGCCCTGTTCTGCCTTTCTTGATTGAGGACCCACACTGCCCAGTGACCAGGCTCCAGTGTCTGACCCAGAAACTCCACTGGCTGTGCCTGGGCTGTGGGCAGCTGTCCCTGCTGCACAGCTGTGAGCATGCTCAGAGTGGAGTGCCCACCACACCCTGTCTTTCCAGGCTCTCCAAGGCCAGAAGGATTTCATCCTTTTCCAGAATGCTAGAGTAGCTTAGCAGGCTCTTTACGAATTGTTCCCCTCTGCCTGAAGCATAGTAAAATAAAAGACTATTTAAACTTTTTATTAACTTGGCTCTTACCTCAAACGCTTTTTCAAATGAAATTGGGTCTAGAATTAAGAAATCAAAAGAAAATACTCATTTCATTTCAACTTTAAGCAGAGAGGGGACTGACTCTTAAGTTTGAGAGCTCATCAGTGCTGCTGGGTTACTTCAGCATTTTCAGACTAAAGGTGGACAGCCTGATGGCCACTCTGTAGCTAGGGTGACAGTGTAATAAGGAGTACTCTCCAGTTTGCTATCTCTAGGTTGGTAACAGTTCACCCCAAATATCCATATTTCTTGTAGGTTTATTCTTTGGGTATTCCCTTAAGAAGGAGGAAAGAGAAAAATATGAAGGGAGCCTATCAGCTGGCACTGTGCCTTGTATTCCACCCAGAGGGTCTGATTCAGTCCTCCCAATAGTGCTGGAAGTAGATAGTGTCCCAGTTAGACAGATAAGGAAATTGAGGTCTGGCAAAAGTGAATAACTTGTCCAATGTCGTGCAACTAGTAAGGGAAAGAAACAGTATTTGGCCTCAGGTCTATCTCTTTTCTCCTTTAAAATATAAAATACATACCTTTATAAGTCCTCCAAATCACCCAGCCTGGGAAATTAAAAGATGTTTTATTTCCAAGGAGCCTCAATCAGTCTTCCACTCCACTAACTAGCCTCTTGAATGCCCATGCAAATAATGCCTCAATATTGTCATCTGTTTCCTCATTTTATAAAAAATGTTTCTTACCCCACCCCCAAAATTGCAAAAATGTTTACTTTAAAATTTAAAGTCCGTTCTACTACCCCTGGCCCCTCAAGATAACTACTGTTAATAATTTGGTGTGTAACCTCCTAGATGTTGATATGCATACAAGCACCTATAGCAATATTGTAATAAATGGACTATTGTGTACAGTGTAACATTGCAGACTTAAGAGAGCATGCATATCTTCTCATATAAGTAAATATGGTACAGCAATGTCAATCTGTATGATGACTGCTTACTACACTTATTTATGCTGTTGTGTATACTTATTTTATTTGTAATTTTCCACCATTATAAATATTTCAATGAAAATTCTATATTCATATTTTTATAAGCTTCTTCAAGTATTTCTGGATGATACATTTCCAAAGGTGGAATTGTGAGATGAGAGGACTTTTTAAATTAAATTTAGATTGACATTACCAAAAATTGCTCTCCAAAAACACTGTAAATGACTCTTCTATCAACAATATATGACTGTGCCCATTTATTCATTACTTATTATTTCATTAACAGGAGAATTTTAAATTTTCCTTAATCTACTAGCTGTTCTTTTTGAAATCAGGATGGCATAGTTAATGATGAGCTTTAGTTCCGAAGCCAAAAGTTTTTGTTTACATTTCATCCCCAGATCAACAGACATAGCCACCCAGCCTCAGACTTGCTGGACAACCATGCACCTCCCCAGCAAAGGCACAGCCTGCCCCACTAAGCTTACTGTATGGTTTTGAGCCACTTTCTACCAGGAGACAAGAAGAAGAAACTAAAGATGGTTGTGTTGGCCCTTCTGGTCTTGGCCAATCTTGTTCTCAATCTCTCTGTCTCTCCCCACTTCATTGAACTATATGTGACATATAACAAAGTGCACATATTTAATGCATACAATTTGATGAGTTTTGACAGACTTGTGTGTATATTCCTGTGAAAATATCACCACAGCCAAGATAACTAAAATTTCCCTCACCCCCAGAAGTTTCCTGTTGCCTCTTGGTAATTAATTCTTCTCTCCACCCCTGCCCCAGGCAACCAGTGATCTGCTTTTTGTCCCTTTAGATTGGTTCGCATTTTCTAAAACCTTATATAAATGATACCATACATACTATAGCATTTTTGATGCAGTAAAATTATTTTGAGATCATTCATGTTGTTGCATGTGTTAATAGTTTGTTTCTATTACTGAGCAGTATTCCATTTTATGGAAATACTACTATACATTCATTCATTCATCTGTTGATAGACTTTTGGGTTGTTTCCACTTATTACTGTTAAAAATAAAGCTGCTCTCAGCTTTCATGTTCATGTCTGTGTGTGGACATGTGTTTTTCTTTCCTTTGGATAAATATTTAGGTGTGGAATGGCTAAGTTGTATGGTATGTGACTGTTTAACTTTTAAGAAACTGTCCAACTGTTTTCCAAAGAGTTCGTATTATATGACATTCCCAGCAGCAGTGGTGAAAGTTCCAATTCCACTGCATCCTAGCCAACACTTGCTAGGGTCACCCTTTTTAATTTTAGCCATACTAGTGGGTGTGTAGTGGTATGTCATTGTGGTTTTAATTTGTATTTCCCTGATGATTAATAAAATTGAAGATCCTTTCATGTGCTTAATGAACTATTCATGTATTTTCTTCTGAGAAGTGTCTATTCACATCTTTTGCCTTTTTAATTAGACTATTTATTTTTGTATTGATATGTAATGGGAATTGAATCTAACTTTGTTTCTGTTCTCCACCAAAAAGTCAATTATTCCAAGATATTTTGTTGAACATTTTGTCTTTTCTCCACATTTAAAAGCATATGTTAAATTTATTTATACACAGGGATTCACTAGTAGACTACTGCATCCCATTGATTTCTTTGGTTATACTTCTGCTAGTACCATACTGATTTAAAACTGTAGCTTTATGGAATGTTTTAATATGAGGCAAACCTCTTTGATTAACTTGCCCCTAAGATGCATTAATATATAAATTAATTTGAAAGAATTTCTATTTTAAAAATATGAAGTCTTCTCATCCAAGAATGTGGTATGTAGTTCTGTTATGTAATGTTCTTTATGGAAGGATAGCATATTTTTGCTAGATTATTGTTATCCTGCAAATGGGACCTTAATTTTTGTTATAAGAAAGCTATTAGTTTTGTATCTTAATTTATATATGCCCACCTTACTGAATTAAAAAATGTTTTTCTCCAGTAGTCGATTGGATAGTTAAAAGGTGTTTAGTTTTTCTATTAATAAGTGGGCAGTCTCAAAATAACTTATTCTTTTTCCAACATTTGTATCTCTTTCTTTTTTTTTCTGGCTTAATTCACTGACTATAATGTCAGTAAAAGGTGATATTCCTTTTCTTATCCATGATGTTAATGGAATACTTGTAGTGTATAATTGTTAAATAAGAAGATTTTTAATTTCTAATAAATTTTCTATAGTTTCTGCCATTCATGGATTACTAAGTGTTGTACTTTTAATTGAATTTTTGATTTGTTGTTGGTAGTGCTTTATCTTCCTTTTAAATGAGCGAATGTTGGATTTTACCAGATGGTTTATTGGTGTTAATAATTTCTCCCATTTAGCTAATGATATAGTGAATTGCATTAATAGATTGCCTAATGTTAAACCTAATTGGGTTTAGTATTCTGTTAATATACTGTTGAATTCAGTTATATCTGTATTCATAAGGTTGACTAATCTACACAGTGGATCTGAAGGAGGGGTGGTTCTCCCCCCTCACTGCTCTCCAGGGACACTTGGGAATGTCAGGGGGTATTTTTGCTGGCCACAGTGACTGGCAGGGTAGGGATTAGGAGGGAGTGTCTGCTAGTATTTAGTGGAAGAGGGGCAGGGTGCTAAAAGTCCTGTGATTTATGGAACAATCATATGCAACAAAGAATTTTTGCATCCCTTAAGTCAATCCTGATCCCATTCAGAAAAACTATAGGTTCGTGGAGGGGGGCAGGGGTTGATTTGGTTTGGTTCATTTTTTACAGCTTATTTTAGTCTCGGAATGAATTAGAAACTTGAAAAATGTTGATGCTTGAGAACATTGTAAATTCCATAGGAATTAATACGTTCCTTAATGGTTTGCTAAAATTTATCCATGAATCCATCGGGGTATTATGCCTTTTGAGGGGTGAAGGAAATTTTTTAAAATTATACTTTCCATTTTTTTCTTGTGGTTATATTTAGATTTTCAAAATATTGTATCAATTTTCATAGTTTGTTTCCTTAGAGAAGAATCAATTTTAGCCATATTTTCATATTTCCGTGCTTCCCAAGCGGCACACCATCCAGTGCGCCACCAGGCCGGCCCTGTATCAATTTTCATAGTTTGTTTCCTTAGAGAAGAATCAATTTTAGCCATATTTTCATATTTATTGGCAAATAATTTTATTAAACTTTCATCAATTTGTGTGAATTCCTTCCTTCATCCTCTCTGGTGAACTCTTCTTTCTAACTTCTATCTTTATCTCCTTGAACATATTTATAAGAAATTTGTCTCTTTAATTGTTTTTTCAAATACCAGCTTTGTTGTCTTGATTAAGCTTACTATTTTTTATTTTCTACTTCAGTAACATTTATATTTTAATTTCTTCCTCTTGGGGGAAGTTGTCTCCCACCCCCCAATTTATTGAGTTAAATATATGTTTTTTTCTTTATTATTTTCATTCATTTGTAAAAATAGTTACTGAATGCAAAACTGATAGTGTTGCAGGGGTTAAAGAATTTCTAGACTATTATAGACTTTTCTTTGTCTGATTTTTTTAAATTTTATTTGGATATGATATAATCACCTAATTAGAGTATATTAATTTAAGGTATTTATATTACTGGAACTCCTATTGATTATTTTATAATCATGGTATGCTGTTTGTGCTGCAAAGAACCTTAAGCTGCTTTGAATTTCTAATAGTGGTTAAAAAATTTCTAATAGTGAAAAATATACAGTGAATCATCTCTTTCACCCCAATCCTCAGCCAGGGCAATAACCAATTTCTGATGTAGCATTCCAAAAATATTCTGTACATCTGAAGGTATTTCAAAAAGTTCATGGAAAGATTTGTATTACTTTTTAGTTCTTTTTTTCCACAAACTTTTTGAAGTACCCTCGTATATGAACCTATGCGGGCATGTGCGTATCTTTATACACACACTGAGTTCACACCCATCCTCAACTGGCTTTCTCTTCACCAACTTCATGTATTTGGGTGATTTTTTTTTTTTTTAAAGAAAGTTAGTACAGTGTAGCCTTAAGGCTAATAATTTAGCTCCTCAGAGTTACCAAGAATCAATTGTTTTGCTACTAAAACTGTTTATGCCAGGCTATTATAATTACATAACTAGTAAAATGTTACATTTTCTAATAAAAATGAGTACAAGAAGAAAACATTGTTCCTGTGAAAATTAGATGAATGCTTTGTTAATATTCAATGGAGGCAAGTTGCAAAAAAAATAAATAAATAAAATGCTATAAAATAGCAGGCAAAAACAACTGTCAGAGTTCAGAAAAACCATAAAAAATCTACAAGGTTTTTGCACTTAAATTGCTTTGCAAGAATTTTAAGTTCTGACTCCATTTCGAAGCAGCCAAATTGGAAGTAGTATGTGATGCTTAATTGGTGTGGCTTTTCCTTGGAAGAGGACACAGAACTTTAGTAAACAGACCCATCTTCAAGTAAAAAGCCTTGGCTCTATATCAAAGAATTGGCAAAGGAATAAAAATTTATATTTTAAATCAATAACATGTTTAATGTATCATTTTTATGATTTCTTATTCTGATCCTTTTAAAAATAAATTGACTATTAGCTTCAGTTGGGCTTATTATAGGGCATCTGTGTGTAAGCAGTTTTTTGTTGTTGTTACTCTTTTGGTTAAAGCATAATTGGTGGCACAATTATACACAATTTTTATTTTTTTTTTAAGCTAATAATATATCTTGAAGATCATTTGGTATCGGTAATGACAGGTATTGAAATAACTTTTAAAAGTTGAATAGGATTCTACTTTGTGGACGCAATGTAATTTATTTTACTTCTCTATTTATGGTTATTTAAGTTATTCCCAATTTTTTAAAATAAATATTGCAAGGAGTTTCTTACACATGAACAATTGTATATGTTCTATATACAATATATCTATAGGATAATATATCTATAGGATAAATTTATGGAAGTGATGTTGCGGTTTATTTTGAACTTTAGAACTGAATGACTTTTGTGTAGGATTTATATGCTTGTCTGAATTTGTTTTGTGATATTTAGACTTGGTTTTTTCAGTCAGTTTTGATCAACTAGTCCTTTAAAGTTTTAATTAAGATAATTCAAGTTCATGTGGAAAAAATGTTTATGATTGTGAACTTGGAATCCTTTAGCCTAAACACCCACTTCTGAATTGAATAATTGTTTTTATAACCTTTCTTTAAAGAGTTTTTCTTAAAAAATGTTTTTGATAACAGGAGATATCTTAGACACACAGCTATCATGTTATAGCAGAACAGACTGTACCTCCCTCTTGCTCTGCCAAGAATCTGTGCTTTGTAAAGATCAATCCAGGACATTTGGCAACTGTAGGAGACATAACCAATCTTAAAAAGAATGACCACATTTAGAATTTCTACCATTCTTCATTTCATGTCTTTTGGCCATTAAAAAGAAAATATGTATGTGTGTGTGTGTGTGTGTGTGTGTATATATATATATATATATATATATGGAGAGAGAGAGAGAGAGAGAGAGAGGTGGATAGGTAGATAGATATTTAATGATCTTTTTTAGGTTGCAAAAATCACAAAATTTTCTGAATTTGCTTTTGGATTAAGTTTTTAATTTTTTCCTCCTTCTGATAGTAAGAAAATGAATTGTAAATGAAATTTCCATTACGTTCCTCTCTCTGTAAGGGTTAGGGTTAGGGTTAGGGTTAGGGTTCATCTCCTGAGTAATACATATCTTACTGATCCTTGCCAGTAGTTTATGGACTGCAAAGAATAAAATCCACAGGATTTTGTCCTCAGCCATATTCTATGAGCATTTTTCAGCCAGATTTTGTGAAATTCATAGCTTCAAAATTAAATATGTTGCAAAACCAATTATGAACTTCTTGTTAATGTTGAACTTCTGCTAGGGAAAGATTCTGGGGGAAATTTCATTTATCCTTTAAAAGTGATAAATATTATTCAAATTACCTTGGTAACAGCTGGACCACAGTCATGCAATAAAATTTAGTATCACTTTCTGAGTTAGATGGTGTTGGTTTGGAGTTGACAATATTTATTTTCTGTGAGGTTTAGATGTATTATTTTTAAAATAAGGGGAGAAATTTACTTTTAAAAAAAATTTCACTCTGTCACTAGGTTTAGGAAGCAAAACAGATTTAACCATTTTGAGAAAGGTGAATTATTTCCTATGTGAAGAATATATGTGGCGCCATCTTTTTGGGTTGGGTCACATAGTCTATCGCGTAAAAGAAAATAAATCTTATCCTTTTTAAGACACTAAAATGTGGGGACTGTTCTGAGTGTACATGTATGCATGCATGTTATATATACATTTATATATGTTACATGTGCATGTATGTGTATATGTGAATATATACATTCTATATATGAGGGGACTTCAAAAAGTTCATGGAAAGATTTGTATTTTAATTCTATTTTTCCATAAACTTTTTGAAGTACCCTTGTATATTAGATATATATATATATTTTCAAGTTTAAAGCTTATGAAAACATCCTTTAGTGGGACTTGGAGTTGCATTATTTTGGGGTTATTGATAGATAATAATGGTCTGGTGAGTCAGTCTTACCTTTGATTACTTCACCCCAAGACAGAGCTGGGTGGAAATTAGAAGACACATTTAGAGTGGAAGGAAACAGGCAGTGATACTTCATAACATGCTTTAGACTATATCAGTTTCGTTGGAAGTAAATTAAAGCATTTTCTGTTTTGTGTGCTTTTAGACACTTCAGAGGTCTACTCCCGAGACTATTAGCTACTGTTGGAAGTGGAGTGTGTGTGTGTCTGTGTGCGCGTGCACTTGAAAGGACGCGTAATTCAGTGCATGCTGAATCTAAGTAGACAGTCGTGCTGTTTCTGTATTACTTGAGCATTATTGTGACTTCTCTGTTCATAGATGAGAACTTGCATAGGCACACACCTCTTCCCATGTGATTGTCTAATGTAGCATTTTGCCTACTCATTAGACCACATCACTGGATAGTTTAGGTATAGAAAAAAGCTGGCTTTGGTGGTGATTTATTATGCTGTCCTTCCAATTTAAAGGGGTCCCCTTTGCAGGGAAGTTTCCTGTGTAATAGGCAGACATTCCCTGAAACCTGGTGCCCCCCAGTACATTTCAATATAGAGCAACATCTCATATGGAAATAGTGATAGTATAGGGAAGTTAGATGTTTAATTTTTGTTCTTGATTTCTTTTTATTAAGAGGACTTATTGATTTGCTTAGAAATTAATTTGCCTTTGAAAAGTTTATACATCTTCCTCTGTTGAAATTAATTTGGTATTTGCATGCTTTTGGAAGACTTTGAGAGCTATTTCAAATAATTGTAGAGATTATAAAATGAAATATATAAGTTTTACATCTTGAGTTTTTGTGCAAATGAGAAGCCCTACTTTCTACAGAGTATTTTGTTATTCATTTGTTATTCAGTTTATGTATTTGTTATTCAAATAAATAAATGTGCATATCTTCATTAAAGAAAAAAAAAGTATTTTGTCAAGTGCTTTTCCTGCATCTATTGAGATAATCATATGCTTTTTGTCCTTGATTTTGTTGATGTGGCATATCACATTTTTTGATTAGCATATGTTGAGCCATCCTTGCATCCCTAGGATGGATCCCACTTGATCATGATATACGATGTTTGTGATGTGCTGTTGAATTATGCTTGCTAATATTTTGTTGAGAATTTTTGCATCTATGTTCGTTGAGGATGTTGTCCTGTAGTTTTCTTTTTTTGTCATATCTTTGTCTGGTTTCAGTGTCAGGGTGATGCTTTCCTCATAGAACGAGTTTGGGAGAATGGCCTCTGTTTCAATGTCTTGGAAAAGTTTGAAGGGAATCGGTATTAATTCTTCCTTAAAGGCTTGGTAGAATTCAGCAGTAAAGCCATTGGGTCTGGGCTTTTCTTTGTTGGGAGACTGCTGATTACTGCTTCAATCTCATTGCTTGTTATTGGTCTGTTCAGGTTTTCTGTAAATTAGTGCAACCATTATGGAAAACAGTATGGAGGTTCCTTAAACAACTACATATAGAACTGTCATATGATCCAGCAATCCTGGTGCTGGGTATATATCCAAAAGAATGGAAATCATCATGTAGAAGGGACACCTGCACTCCCGTGTTTATCGCAGCTCTATGTACAGTAGCCAAGAGTTGGAGCCAATTTTGATGTCCAGCGATAGATGACTGGATAAGGAAAATGTGGTATATATACACAACGGAATACTACTCTGCCATAAAAAGAGTGAAATTGTGCCATTCACAGCAACATGAATGAACTTGGAGAAAATTATGTTATGTGAAATAAGCCAGGCACAGAAAGAGAAATACTGCATGTCCTCACTTATAAGTGGGAGCTAAAAAAATAAAGAAAGAAAGAAGAATACAACAATCTATAATACATTGAACTTTAAGAAGGAGAGAACAGAACTGAGGTTACCAGAGGTGGGAAACAGGGAGGGGAGGGTTAGTGAGAAATTGTTAAACAGTCACAAAGAATGATTACATTGTGTAATGATGAATATACTAATTGTCCTGATTTGATCACCATATATTGTACACAGGTATTGATATTCAATGCTGTACCCCACAAATATGTATAATCAATTGTTTCAACTAAAAAAAAAAAAAAAAAACGTAACCCAATGACCACAATTTTCATCCCAGAATATTATAACAACCCAGAGAGAAAACCTTTAGAACTGGTACCAAGCCAAATCCATGGTTTAGCATAGTTTCAACAAATGCTTCAAACACATTATTGCAGAGATAAGCTAAATATGACACCACCTTGCAGTTCTTATTATTTATGTTCATGGTGAAATGACTGTAAATACACATCCAAGGTCTCCACCTACGGGTCTGTCGTGGTCTTCAGTTTTCCTGGTTTCCCCCTTGGTCCTGTTACTCCAGGAGAGCCTGGGCTTCCCTAAAACACAAAGGCTGAGAAAGGTAATGTTACGACAAAGAGAAAATCCACTCTAAGGTAAACTAATGAAGTGCAGCCAGTTTTAAAAGCCCTGAAGAGAAACAACACATAACTATACATTCAGGAATAGTAAAAAACAAATTTAAAGATAATGTGAAGGAAAAAAATCTTGAAAATTCCAGTTCAAACTTTATGGACAGTACATTTATACAGTATATTTTGAGACCATTGAAAAATACATATACATATATAATCAGTTTCACAATTTACACACTATGAACCCAATAAACTGGTTATGAAATGAACTAAATAGGTAAAATATCCAATATCCATTGTAAAAGAAGTCCCAAAAGAAATGAACAGAAAGGAAAGTATTCAAAGAAATAGAAGGATATTTCCTTAATCTAAAAAATTCGTGACTTTAGATAAAATTGCCTATCAAAGGTCAAGCAAGAATTATGAACAAAACAATGTATCAAAGTAGATACATTCTGATGACATTCGCAATCTTCCAAAGTTAAAGAAAAAAAAATGGTGGTGGGCCACTGCTTTAGCTAGGACAGTCAAGGATAGCCTTTTTGAGGAAGCGACGTTTAACAGCGAAGTAGACATGAAGAGCTACAGAAAGAGTATTCCCTGCCTAAGGAACTGTAAATGCAAAGATCCTGAGACAGAAATGAGCTTGGTCTGTGTGGCTGGAACCTAGTAAGTGAGGGGTGAGTGGAGAGATGAGACCCAAGAGGCTAACAGGGGCCAGTCATGTGTAGGACATTGTGAACCACGGTAAGGATTTCAAGTAGGAAGCCTTCGGAGGATTTTAAGCAGGAAGGTGACATAACATGAATTGATTTATGCTTTTGAAAGATTATTCTGGCTGTTGTGTGCAAGCTGGACTTTAGGGAAGAAGCATGGAGGAAGAGGAATTGGTTAGAAGCCTGTTGCGATAGGCAGATAAAAGACATTGGTCCACTTGGTTAGGGTTGTAGCAGTGGAGAGGTGGTTTCTACTGGCTGTTCAGCACAGAAGCGTCTTCTGTAAGAGGTGGCACTAGCATACAAGTCATTTCAATGTGTATCTTTCAGTGTGCAGATGCAGGATGAGATATAGAACCTGTAGTAGGATACGAGCATGTGCGTGTGTGATACTCACTGCTTAAGGTCAAGGTATAAACAGCCAGAAGGAAGGTAGCTTTGATGTTCTCTTGTGTGCAGGAAAGGCAGCAATGCATTGATCAGGACAGTATATGTGGCTGAAACTTTCATTCAGGAATGTTAAAGAGAACATGAGTATTCTACTCTGCTTTAGAGATGTGTGTGGCGTTAATACCCTTCTCTTAAAGATAACTGTTCTCAGGAGTGAGTAATGGAAACACTAAAGCATATCACACAATGAATGAAATCTTGATACTTTAAATGTATGCAACATTCACGGTGGCTGTGAAGAAGTGGACGTGTTGGGCACTGAACTAGGTGGAGTAAAATGGGCATCAGGATAGAAATAGCATATTGAGGAGATATCTCAGCTAGATTAATTATATCTTTTCAATGGTCAGGTAAAAGGATTTTATAATTGATCTATGCAACTCTTTTAGAAAAAGCCTTAATCTCAGAAAGCCATTCCAATACAAGGGCACTTCAAAAAGTTCACGGAAAAATAGAATTAAAAGGTAATATAAGTCTTTCCATGAACCTTCTGAAGTACCCTCATAAGTCCTTATTATAATGACCCCTTATCTTCTAGACTGAGGAATAAGCTTTGTATCTATGGTCTGTTATGTAACATAGCCTCTTTTAAGATATACAATCTAGAAGGATTTCCTAGTTAACCATGTCTTATATGTGTGCTTTACAGCAGAAATCACAATATAACTAGAGATTAACTAAAATTTGATTGGATTCTGGGATACCAAGAGGTCTGCGCTGAGGAAACACACAATTTAGTGGCAGAAGAAAAAGTAGTTTATGTACTACTCAAATACTTATTTTCTCATTTGATTCCTATCACAAGCCCCTGAGATAGGGAGGATTGGTTCTGAAATCCTCGTTTGAGAAAGAAAAAGAAAGAGCCCAAAGAGAGGTTAACTTGGGCAGAACACTGGTGTAGAATTGATTTACCTTGACTTGTTTCAGATCTGTGGGATGTTTGATTTTTTTTTTTTTTTTGGTAAAAACACAATTTTTTTCCAGCCAGACTGGAAACGCTTTCTGATTTTTTCATTAAACATCATGGGCTCTCTCCCTAGAGGTCTTCTCTGGCAAGGGTTTTTTTCCTCTCTAACTTTGGTTCTTGTGTTTCATATGTAAGCAAAGTTCAACTAGTTAGGAAAAAGTCATTCTAGAAAAAAGACTCTAATTGTGAGACCATATGGTAAGCATTATTCAGCTGATGGGGTTGTGTAGATGTGAGGGAAGGTGTGGTAATATGATCTTGGTCTGCAGCTGTGACCTGTTGTTCCCAAACAGCCTCTTTCCTCCCTGCCTTCTGCGTCTACATTCCCGCACCTCTCCTGTCATCTTTGAGGGCATCAGGGCCCTCACAGATTGCTTTGACAGATGTATAAAAAAGAGATGAGACTTGTTCAAGGAAGAGCAACCGTGCATATGTTTTGAATAGCCTCCTCCCCATGTTACTTGTAATGTTGGCAAATCAGGCAGAATGTGACCCCTTCTGTTCAGCACCCTGAGAGACAGTTTCTCAGGACTCAAATTGCCATGAGCCTCTCATGATGTCTTTAAGGTGTGTCCATCTGAGGTCTTGCAGGTACCTCAGACCTAAACACGTATAAAGCCTAGGTCTTCAACTCTCTTCTCCCTAACAAAATGCCAATCAACGCTTTCTCCTATGTTTCCTCTCTCAGCAGAAGGTACCAGCATCCTTCCTTCAGCCAAGTTGAAAATCGAGGAGTCATCTTAGACTCTTTCATCTTTCTCATCTGTTTCATGAAGTCTGTCTCCTAAATACTTTCCCAATTATTCTGTCCCTTTAGTTCCCCAGTGCCCCTGCCCTGATTCAGGCTCTCATTCTTTCTCTTCCAGAATTTGGAAATATCTGATATTTTTGTCCTTATCAGGATCATTTTCTTCTTCTGCTCTGTCAACAGTGTTGTATCTTAAATGGAAATCTGACCAGTGAGGACAATGAAATAAAAATCTCATGGGGGGTGTAGGGATCCCATGGGCGCCTGAACAGGGACACACCCTGGCAATATGGCGCCCTTCCTGGTTCTTCTCCGCAGTAGACAAGCCCGCTGGCGCCAACACCCAAGCCCACCCGCGCCAAACCTCAGCCAGTCACAGGTCAAGGCTCACCTCCTGCCCAGCCCCGTCCAATCAGTTACCGCCCTGTCCACTCTCTTTCCCGCCCCGGAGCACAGCACCCTATAAATGTACGCGAAGTCCTTGAATAAAGCAGAACTTCTCTGGCGAACTGTTAGCCCGGGTCTCGTGTGATTCCTTTGTCCGTGCGCAGTCCTTGAATAAAGCAGAACCTCTTTGGCGAACTGTTAGCCCGGGTCTCGCATGATTCCTTTGTCCGTGCGTCCCCTTCAGGGGGAGTGGTGGATGAAGATCATTATTTCTTGTAAGATCTGCAGGATATTATAATATGTGGCAGGGTTGAAGTCCTTGAATAAAGCAGAACTTCTCTGGCGAACTGTTAGCCCGGGTCTCGTGTGATTCCTTTGTCCGTGCGTCCCCTTCAGGGGGAGCGGTGGATGAAGATCATTATTTCTTGTAAGATCTGCAGGATATTATAATATGTGGCAGGGTTGAGAACTAATGCTGGGCTGGAAACATTTCGAATGTCTTAGCCAGATAAACAAGGTCTTCATAACCTTGGACTTCTGTCACTTCTGTTTCTGACTTTTATAACAAATAACCACAAACTACTTGTACTTCCACTTGCTTTCATACTGTTGTGTATCATTTCTTGGTTTTGTGCGTGCCTATGGGGATTCCTCCATCAGAAATGTGCCGGAAATATACAAACTATGTAAAGCACTGTCCCTACTGGGAACCATATCATTTGATTCCTTGTCTTGGTAAGGGTTGAGTTGATCCTTGCAAACCTCCAAAATGATTTGGGGCATCCAAACTTCCCTGTATTCCCTCCCGCTTTCTTTCCTGTTATCTTCCTTGCACCCAACCCAACTGCAAGTCCTAGGAATCTCTAATAATCAGGATGGTATAATCAGATCTACTTTTTGAGATGCAGATCTTCACAGTCTGAAACGTAGTTTCACATTCTGCCCTGGAGTAAATCTGCACTAGAACTGTGCTACAACAGCCTCCACATACCTTGCCTCTCACAAGGGCAGTAGGTAGTGGTATTCAGGTAGACGTGCAGATTATAAAAGGCTTTTAAACGTTGTATCTCAATTTGATCCTCACCATGCCCTGTGGACTAGGCAGGGAGCTATTACTCCTTCACTTTACAGATGCTGAGAAGGAGGGTTTTTTTGGTGGTGGTTGTTGTGTTTGTTTTAGCACTTATCAATCTGTCTTACATGTGTGCATTGGATTCTACAGACTATGTCTTGGTAGGATCCACAATGCACATCTCTAGTACTGTAACCCACTTGAATTTATGGTTGGCTACTTATATTTAAAGGGGCTTGGGTGTGGTTTATTTTTGTTTTTAAAAGCGCAGGAGAAAATCCACCGTTTTGATTTCATAATATTTTTTTCACTATGATTTAGGAGCCGAATCACCTTGGAATTTCCCAAGCCATCTTCTCCCCTTCTGTAGTGCATTCTCATCTTTTGGTCAGTTTGATCCTTGACACCTCCGTGAAAAAGAAAGGAAGGGAGAAGAGGGGAAAATTCCGTATGATTGGTTTTAGGTGTTGATCTTCCAAGACCTGTACTGTGATCGACTGAGTCCTGAAGATCCAAACACAGAGAGTTGGGGCTGTGGTTGGGCCTAATCAAAGTATTAAAAACAGTCCCTTTCAGTGAAGAAGCAGGAGGACTCTGAGTTCCTCAATGAAGTGTCCACATGTATTAGCTTCTGTGTCAGGCTGTGGTGTTTCCCACTTCCCGTCTCCAATCTAGCAGGGCTCCTTGCATTTTTTGGTCTAAAAGAAAGGCCCATGGGCTAATTTCTAAGTCCATGGCTCTTTTTAAAAAAGATTTTGCTCTTTTTGAATTTAAAGAAATTATAAACAATACGTGACTGTATTTGAATCCTCTTACTTTTTGTAAAAGTCAAGCAGCTTGAGCAAGTACATCCAAATAAGGATGTTCTCTTCTGCTGCCCAAAAAGAGAAAAACATAATTTTATTTAAAATATATCTATTGAGATGCATGTTGCTGGTATCTAATCAAGCTCTAAATCTGAGCTCAATTAGAGCTTTGATAAAAGAAAGGGGAAAGGAAATTTGAAAGAATGCTCTTCCATTCATGAAGGGCCTGTGTGTTTTAAGTTTCCATGTAAGTGGAATAATGGGACCATGCATTTTCCATCCAAGCCTGAGAATAATTCTCTTCCTGGCTTCTCAATGAATAATGCATTATTTCTGAAACCCAAGAGGCATTCCTTTGATTTTCCTTTATGTTTAGTTTTCTGAGTATTTTTCAAGCAAGGAAATTCAAGGACTTGGAATGAATGCTTTATTAACATTTTTATTGAAGTTCAAATAGCTCCTTGGCTATTATCTCCTGATATTTGAAATTTTTTTTTGCTCTCTAAGGAAAGTCTAAGGTACTGTATTTATTTGAAAATGAAGTACCTTGGACACCCTTCAAAGTGAACAGCAGTTTAAAACCAATACACGTTTGTTGTGTAGAACAAAGAGATTTTGGGGGGTACTTTTCTCCCTTCTTTATTTTCATCCCCCCGCTGAAAACATTCAAAAAAGAAAGTTCACATTCAAAACTGGGCTGTTCAGAGACTAAATCTAGTTTGTTTATATTTTGTGAAACTTATTCCTTGAGGTTAGACCAAATCCACAATCTCAGTCCAAGTCTGCTTCCACCAAGGCCAGCGCCATTTAAATCCGAAGAGTCAAGTGTACTTCTGGGTTCATCCCTATTTCCTCTCTGCTCATTATGTGGCCTGATCACACATATGGGGCCCATTAGGTGAGGTCTAGTGGGACAGACATGATGGTGCCCACCGGTCCTGATGGCTCACGTCCTTTCAGTTGAGTCTCCCCAGCAGATCCTGAGGTAACATGGTGGTAGGTTTTAATGATATTTCACAGCCTCCATTTTCCCTGGGATCCAAATGACAAGCAATTCCAAGAATGAACTAAAATGGAATTAAGAAGATAGTCTATATTTCCTTTTTTCTTATAGTGCAATCTTAAGGATTCAGAATAATTGAGGGAAGAAAGAGAACAAAGTTGATCTAAATTAGTAAAACATCTAAAGCAGAAAAACTGGTTTACAATATTTAATTTTATTAGTTTCAAGAAGTGGAAGTATAATGTGTTTTCTGGAGTATGGATTCTGAAGCCTCTAAGAGCAGAAACTCTGGGATTTGTCTCTTGTCTGCCACTGTCAAGTACTGTGGCCTTGAGTATTATTTAAGCTTTCTGGGTCTCGGTTTCTTCATCTGTATAATGGGGATATTAGTTTCTATGTCATATGACTATTGTAAAGATTAAGTGAGTTATTATTTGTAAGGTATATAGAAAAGTACTATGTAAGTGATTGTTGAATAAAATAAAACATACATCTTATCATTGGAAATTGCTATTTCTAAACAGGCCTATGCTACTGAGCAGGTATAACATTATTATTGTTATTGTTAATATATGTGTATAATGAGTTCTTGTTTTCTTGGCACTTATTTAACCCTTACAAAACACCTCATGGGGTATAAATATAATCATCTCTATTTTTTCTGATGAGAAAACAGGTATGGAAGTAATTTGCCTAAGTTCACCCAATTTATTAAACAGCAGAACAAGGATTTGAGCCCAGCCAATTTGAATCCAGTAACTGTGCCTTAACTAAACATTAAAGGACACTTATCGTTAGTGCTTATCTTTCGCCTGAAGACAACTCTTTGCTGTTAAAAATCGTGTCTTTATAAGAGGTGAAGTGTGTATCCTGAATGTAGTTTTTCATGTCTCAGTTGCTTATCAAACTCGTTGTGTTTTGTTCAAAAAAATCATCATCAATGTCTCATAAATACTCAATTTTAGTAAGATCTCAATTAATGTTTTATTAAGTTGATTAAAATTTTTTCTGGGCCGGCCCGGTGGCGCACTGGAGAGTGCGCCGCTTGGGAGTGTGGCGGCACTCCCGCCGAGGGCTTGGATCCCATGTGGAGACCGGTTCCCGCTCACTGGCTGAGCGTGGTGCAGGTGCAACACCAAGGGTTGCGATCCAGTTGCCGGTCCCTGGTACGGGCGCGACACCGAGGGTTGTGATCCCGTTACCGGTCAGTAAAAAAGACAAAAAGGAAAAAAAAAATTTTTCTGATTATTTGAGAAAATGAACATTTCATTTACAGTGATGATTGATTGGTGGCATCCAATCAGTGTCTTTGTATTGAACTGAAGTCATTTCACTTTTTGGTTGCATGTTTCCTCATGATATTTTTTCATTCTCTCTTTTTCTGAATCCTCCCAATCCCCGCCCCTGTTCTTGTAGGTGCCTTTATCGTCTGCTGGACTCCGGGATTGGTCTTGCTACTGCTAGATGTGTGCTGTCCGCAGTGTGATGTGCTGGCCTATGAGAAATTTATCCTTCTCCTTGCTGAATTCAACTCTGCCATGAACCCCATCATCTACTCCTACCGCGACAAGGAGATGAGTGCCACCTTCAGACAGATCCTCTGCTGCCAGCGCAGTGACACCACCAGCGGCCCCACGGAAGGCTCAGACCGTTCAGCTTCCTCCCTCAACCACACCATCCTGGCTGGAGTTCACAGCAATGACCACTCTGTGGTTTAGAAAGGAAACTAAGGTGAAGAGCCAGCCTTCCTCTATTGAAGGATGAACAGCCTCCTCCTACCCAATGGCCAGGGCAAGGAGGGGGACGAGAGGAGAAAAATAAACTCACGCACTTAAACACTAACCAATGGCAGTATTTGTTCCTAGACCCCACAAGACTTGATATGTATTGGAAATTAGCTTATGTGACAACCCTCCACCTGGTCCCCATTGCGTTTGAAAGTAGAAGGCAGAGTTCTTGCAATGGAATTCAAGGATAGACGCTGGAGTGTCCATTTAGACTACACTAACTAGACTTTAAAAGATGTTGTGTGGTTTGGTGCAAGTCAGAATAAATTCTGACTCATTGAATCCACAATTTCATTTACATAAGTCTTCCCTTTTTTATTTTTAAAGGATACATTTCCCTTAATAAACACGTTTATGCCATTAGCATGTTTGCGATGGGTAAGACTATAGACTGTTTTTAAACTACCGTAATTCCATTTTTTTTCCCTATGTAGGAAAACTGTAAATTAGGATTATTTTTTGTTTAGAAAGCATGCATGTAATGTATGTATGCAGTATGCCTTATTTAAAAAGATAAAAGGGTACTAATTTAAAATCTTCTAGGAAATAGAAGAACCTACATGTCATAGCCAGTATTTGTTTAGGTTATAAAACAAACAATGCTCTAATCAAAATGCTGCCTTTTTATTCAAGTGTGTATAAGTATAAAGCAAACAAGGAATCTAAGTTTATCACCAAAAGAATATGTATCCTAAAAATGTCACCGAAGATGACCTATGGTAATATTGTTTTCACATATAAAATACCCAATTGCATTTTAATTTACAGTACATCAGAGGAAATTTTTAATAGCCTGTGTTATCCTGAATTATAAAATACATACACATTGTAGAAAACTTGAAAAATGCAGAAATGTATAAAAAGAAAAAAATGATTACTGATAATATCACAACCCAGAAGTAACCACCTTTAACAGCCCCCCCACCCCATGTATGTCTATATGTGTATTATATGATTTTTTACATAATTGGGATCATACTGTAAAAGTTTTGTAACTAGTTTTTTTTTTTAAGTGCAAAATTGCCACATTTTACTATGGCATTAAAAATTTTACAAAAACAATTTTAATGGCTATATAATATTCCATTTAATGGATGCAACTCAGTTTATTTAACCATTCCCATTTAACCATGTTGACTGTTTAGGTTATTTCTAATTTTCACCGTTATAAAGTTGCAAAAATGTTGTGTACATAAAACTTTGTCCATATAATTGATTATTTACTTAGGACAGATTCCCATGAAGGATTTTTTTAAAAATGTGAATTGTCTTCTTATGCTTTTACCTTTTATAAAAAGGGATTTCTTCTTTTATACCGCATGGATGGCAGTTTGAGGAAAGCCATTTAAATTACCTTTGTACAAAAGAAATGCAGTGGTTACTTTAGTTGAGAGTGACTTTTTAATATAATAGATGGGCTAGAAACAGTCAGTTATCGCAGTGACCAAGACACCCTAATATATCTAGCAATTCCAAATTTTGTTTGAGGGACCAGTTACCCAGCTTTTGGTAGCCACAACTGAATGTAGAATTGAAGCAAATGCAAAGATATCAAATGTGCCCAGTGAACAAAAGATGGTCATGTTAAATGTCTTGGGGCCCTTCTATAGCAAATGGGTCGAGTGTGTTAGTATGGGATTGGCTAGTGTGTGTTCTCCAGGAATCACCCTGATAGACTGCAACCAGGTAGGTGATACCTGTTTAATCCACTGTCCAGGTAAACTAGTCATTGCATCAATTTGTTGTAGCAAGTAACCAGGGAAGTAACACAGTCATGAAGCAAGTTTGAGGAGGTCAGGAGGACGTCTGAGAGAGAAAAGTCCAGAAAGAATGGCTGTCTAGGATGGAGGAAGTCAGTATACAGTCAGCGTGTGAGCAGAGGGCAGACTTGTGAAGCACCTGCAGTGAAAAGAATGTGGGGAACCAGTTAACAGAGAGGTGTGTGCATATACTTTACACGAAGGACAGAACATTTTATATTGGAAGTGAAAGAAAAGAACTTGGACTTTTACCTGTATGCATATTTTCCGGAGGAGATATGGACTATTTGAAACTAAAAGCATACTAATTGGACCTTAATAAATCATTCTGAAGCAGTGTCTGGTAACGTGTGGTTCTGGCCAGTGCTGTTTCTCCAGCTTGCCTTGCACGGAGCTCTCCCTGTGTGATCTTCTCTATCTCCCTGCTATGATGGCTGCTGAACTCTGAGGGAAGGCAACCATATGCTTTTTCCACCCTGCGTACTAAGTCTTTCAAGTTTCCAGAAGATGGTGGTTTATGTTCCGTGAAAGGAGGGACAGTGTGTTAGGACAGTATCTCAACAGGATAACAGCTGGAGTGAGTTTCTTCTTTGGAAATCTCTGATTTTATAATAACTTTATGAAAAACTCTCACTAGGAGTTTATGAAGTCACAGTGGTCTTTGTGCTTATCACTGATCTGATAAAAGTGATGTGTGTCTTCCAACTATCTGCTAATTATAATCTTTTCATATATTACTAAGGTATTGGAAAAAAGATAAAATGTTGATTCAAATAAATGTCCCAATGAGTATGTGGCTGAGAATTCTGAACCTTTAGATTTGTGTGCATGTGGACTGTTAGAAATCAAATATCTTTGAACTCATCTTTACAAATTAGCCACTTCCTCACGTATTTTTTTATTTGTAGAACAGTAATTTACTAGCCTCATAACCTCAGCTAATGTTATACAGTTAGTTAGTGAGTCTTATTGGTCTTCCCATTCTGTTTCCCAGTTAACTATTGCTTTTGGTTACACTGTTGATCTTCCTCCTAATTTATTCCAGTAGTCTCTCAACTTCTGAAATATTGTAATTTTGTAATATTGTCTGTAGCCCTTCCCCTTAAACCCAGAGTGTGCACTCATGCTAGGTAAAAACCGTAGAAACACTTCTTCAGTCAGGTCGCTTCACTGTGACCAGGTAAGCAAAACATTTTTATGAAAAGACCTTTCAAAACAATTACCTATTTTTGTAACACCATGTAAGTTTCACCTGATCCCAAACCCTCATTAAAAATTAGGGTTTATTTGTGGGTTAAGATGGTGGCTTGTGAATGGGGTTGGACTTAGGCACCATTGTGTCTAGGAGCCAGAATGTGTCAGGAATCTTCCTAAGCATGGTCCATTCACACTCTAGCATTAACCTGTGTCTTGTATAGTCTTCATAGCAAATTCTCTAACTCTTCCCTTAAAGTTATAAAGCTCATATTCACAGATTATTTGCTAATAATCTGTTTAATATGACGTGTAATGAACCATTCGAAAATATAAAGCAGGAGTTGGCAAACTAAGGACCATTGGCCAAATCCATCTATTTTTGTGTGACCTACAAGCTGAGGACAGGTTTTTGTATTAATTGTTGGGAAAAGAATATTTCGTGACACATGAAAATCATATCAAATTCAAATTTCACTGTGCATAAAAAGTTCTATTGGAATAAAGCCATACTCATTCGTTTACCATCAATGGCTGCTTTTGTCCTACTAGGGCAGAGGGGATTGTTGCAGCAGGGACTGTATGGCCCTCAAAGTCTAAAATATTTACTATCTGGCTCTTTAAAGAAAAAGTTTGCCAGCCTTTGATTTAGAGATTCCATTTTCGATCATGCTATCCCGCTTTGATTATGGATGTTCACTAGAAAAGAAAGAAGGAGAAATTGGACACATGATCTCTTAATCCAGCTCTAGCCTACAGAGAAAATTCTCAATTGAATTTTTTTATACTAAAGGTAATTTTTATTTTGAAACAATTTCAAACTTATGGAAAAGCTTACCAAATTTACAGAATATTTTCTGTGAACCATTTGTAAGTTGCCAACCCCCGAAGACTTTACAATGTAATTCTTACAGACAAGAACTTTCCCCTTCATAACCTCAATACAACCATTAAAAATCAGGAAATCAACATTGATACAGCAACTATTGTTTAATTCACAGACCCCAGTCAAGTTTCACCAGTTTGTCCCAAAAGAACCCGACAAGAACTTTCCCCTTCATAACCTCAATACAACCATTAAAAATCAGGAAATCAACATTGATATAGCAACTATTGTTTAATTCACAGACCCCAGTCAAGTTTCACCAGTTTGTCCCAAAAGAACCCAGTCCAGGATGACTGGTTGTATTTAGTTGTCATGTCTCTTAAGTCTTCTTTAATCTTGAGCAGTCCCTCAGTCTTTTCTTGATCTTTATGACCTTGTCACTTAAAGGTCACAGGTCAGTCATTTTGTAGAATGTTCGATTTGGGTTTGACATTTCTTCATGATTAGATTCATATCACTTATCTTTGGAAAAATATGACAGAAGTGCAGTTGTGGTTCTCTTCACTGCGTGCTGTCAAGCAGCACATGATGTTGGTTTGCTCCTGTTACTGGTGAAGTTAACTGATTACTTGACGAAGGTGGTATCTGCCCTATTTCTCCACTGTGAATAAAATTATTTCTTTTCCTTTTTAATAAGCATTTCGTAGAGGGATACTTCACACTGTGTAAACATTCTGTTCCTCATCAAATTTTAATGTCTAATTTTGGCATCTGTTGATATTTTTGGATGGATTAATCATTATTCTGGTGATTGCCAAGTGATGAATTTCTAAGTTTTTCCTTCAAATTTTATTAGTTAGCATTCTTCTGGGAGAAAAAGCTTTGTCTTCTCCCATTTATTCATTATTTATACGAATATGGACTCATGGATTCCTCTTTTATTCAACTGGTTATAATGTCACTATCATTTTTTTCAATTAAACTTTTGTTTTTGAGATAATTTTAGGTTCACATGCAGTTCTGAGAAATAATATGAAGAGATCCCTTGTACTCTTTACCTAGTTTTCCCCAATGGCAGTATCTTTCAAAACCATAGTATAACATTACAACCAGGATATGGACATTGATACAATCAAGGTATAGAACAGTTCCATCACCGTAGAAATCCCTCCTGTTGTACTTTATAGCTACACTCATCTCCCGTACTCCCATCCTGACTCCCCTAACAACCACTAATCTGTTCCCCATTTCTTCAATTACATTTAACAAATTTTTTTGCTGAAACTCCATAACAATGGTTTTCAGGGTGCAGGGCTGATATTTCCCTAGAGGTTATTATATATAGAAAGGTACATATATATGTGTATTTTTTATGTATATATAAAAACGTGTGTATGTATATATTGTATGTGTGCGTGTATATATATAGAGAGACAGACACTACATGTATAGACTATATAATAAGCTATTACATAGTCTATTCCCATTGGCATCATGGAAGCCAGACTTCAGTTTGCTTTGTATGACCCTGTTTACCATTTGTTTGCATCTTACCTCTTAACTTGCAACTTTCTTTCAGGAAAGGAATCTTACTTTGTATTCTCCACCTCACATAACACAGTGCTAAGTAGTACTTAATACTTGCATATTTAAAAGAAATAAAATGTGTGGGCCACAGTAAAGGTATTCTTGGCCAAGAAATGCTCCTTAATTCCACAGCCCTGATAAAGGGTTTCCTTCATGTTTAAGAATATTACAGTTAAGTAGAAATAATGAAAAACTGAGGTCAAGTCCTTTGAATGATCAATCTTAGTTGTTTTCTGAGTGGTCTTGCTTATTTTGATATTCTTTGGGAAGATTTTTAATAGTATTACTATGTTGCATTTGTAATGTGATCTACAGCTTACAGAAAACATTCATAGAATTTGTATTTTGATCCTTGCAATGACTCTGTTACATGAGGAAACTGAGTCTCAGAAGAAAAATTGGGGGTCCAATATTTGTTGCCTATAGCATTATTTGATGCCTAAATACATATTCTTTATATTGTAACCCACAATACCTTACACGTATTATTTATGTTTCTTGGCTCCCTAAACATAAATGAGTTCCTTGAGGAGAGGCACAATGTGTTATATATTTTTAATCATTCAAAGAACTTAACACAGTAAAAGTCATAGAGGAGAACACGATGCCATGAACAGGTGCATGAACTGTCTTGTTTGGTGTTAATGTTATTGTAGGCATTCCTATATCCCGGGCTAATTAATAAGTTCTTTGAGCACAAGAAATCTTGTGCTTTCTATCTCCTTTTTATGATTCAAATGACTGGAACAAAAGTAGAAATATGGTGCCATTTTTCATATAGTTCTGACTGAGAATTAGGCCATAATTAGGTGTAACAGTTGTTGTCACTCACTCTTTGACTTATGTATCCACAGATATTTTTGAAAGGATTCTGTATGCCAGGCCCTTATGATATTGGTGTGAATAGGATCTTTAATGGAGTTTAGAATTTAGTAGGAATAAGGGAGAAAACAGGGAGAAGAAAATAAGTTAAAATTACAAATTGTATTGAGTTATGAAGGGAGCAGTGTCAAGACATAGACAAAGTTTCTTAATTGATTTTACATATTCGTGGGGAACAGAGCTGAATGACATAGAAATTTAAGGAAAATAAAAGGAACGGCAGAAGGCAGAGAGAGGAACTGCCTTTGTTAGTGTAGGAAAGCTCCATTTTAGATGGGAACCCCCACCTTGAATCTGAGTTGCACAGAGGTGTGGCTGTGTCAAGCTCTTGAACCTGCACCCACTCGTATTCAGTGCACCCCAAAACAACCCATTAGAAAAATAGGCCTGCATCTAGCGTATGCAGATAGGAATTTCAGGCAAGATGTGTACATGCTTGGTGAGAGAAAGCATGCCACTTGGGAAAGAAGAGTAAGTATAGACTGTGAGAATGAGGCTTGAAAGACAGGCAGGATCATGACTGGACTGAAGTCATTTTATCCTTGAGAATTGTGGGGAATGAGGATCTAAGTTAAAGGATCTAAGATTTAAAAAAAATCTGGTTTACGCTTCAGAATAAATTGAAGAGAAGGAAGACTGAAGGAAGAGAAAAGGTCCGAGGCTGTCACATTCATTTTATCCTTGAGAATTGTGGGGAATGAGGATCTAAGTTAAAGGATCTAAGATTTAAAAAAAATCTGGTTTATGCTTCAGAATAAATTGAAGAGAAGGAAGACTGAAGGAAGAGAAAAGGTCCGAGGCTGTCACATACACTGAGATGAAAGATGAAGGTGACAGTGTGGGTGCAGAGAAGGTGATGGATGGGTTTGGGAGGTGTTTGGGACTTGTCACTTGTTTGGATAAGGGGGGTTACCCAAGATATGACCTTGACCACTGGATATGTGGGGACGTGATATGTTGAGATAAGGGTGAGGAGCAAGTTAATGAGTAAAGGTTGAGATATCTATGAGCCATCAAAGGTGAATTTTGCAGTAGGAACGTGGCTATGAAGCTCAGAATACTATCTCTGGACTGAAGATTTAGGTTTTGGAATCTGCTTTTTTCCTGCTGCCATCCTGCTGCATTCTTCCCCAGGATGGGAAATACAGAGCCTCTTATTGGCTCAAGTAAGAAGAAACGAATGGGATAAAACAAGGATAAATAAAAGAGCAAAACTTAATATCTGGATATATTATTCAGAAACGTGGATGTTTCTTTTCAACAAAATAAGGTTATCTATAAACAATGTATTTGATTTTTATACTTGCTGATACAATATAGAAATATATCTAGGGTTGGTAAGTATGTGTGTACCTTGCTGTGCAGTTGAGGTAGAGATTACTAGAGCTCATCAATATTTTGTTTACCCCTCCTCCCTGGACTCTTGGAAAACTACAATTCTCTTAGGTAGGCCATGCGACTAGTTGTGGCCAGTGGACTGTGAGAGGATGCGATGTGTCATTTCTAAGCTGATGAAGTAAAAAGCCCCCCACACTACTTCCCAGGTCTTCCCCCTCCTTCCCTTTTTTGCCCCTAAAAGCTAAGAACAGAGATGGCAGATAGAATCATAAGAGTCCCCATCAGCCTGGGATCTTGAGCAACTGTGTGGAACAAAACCCCTGTCATCTCATGCTGAATCAATAGCATAATCAAGAAATATTTTTTTGCTTTTCTGGATTATAGGAAATGTATATTTAAATTTTTTATTTTGGGAGGTTATACCAAAATGCACCCCCCAAATATCATACCAGTGTATAGTCCCACAGGGTTTGAGAATATCTTTTAACCTATTTCATCAACAGTGAATACATCAGTCTTTGAAGTTTCTTTAATTAAAATACAATTTGGCTGGAAAATCCCAAAAGACTTGAAGATTAAACAATGCACTTAGTATCACATGGGTCAAAGAAGAAATCTCAAGAAATTCAAAATTTGAACGAAATTAAAATACAAGTTATCAAAATTTGTGGAATGCAGTGAAGGCAGTGCTTAGAAGGAAATTTATAGCACTGAACCGCCTATTAGAAAAGAGGAATGATCTAAAATTAATAATTTAAACTTACACTTTAGGAAGAGCAAATTGAATCCATAGTAAGCAGAAGAAAAATAATAAAAATTAGAGCAGAAATCAATTAAATTGAAAACAAAAACCAATAGAGAAAATCAATGAAACCAAAAGCTGGTTCTTCATAGGGGAAAAATTTCAGGGAGTAGGAGTAGGCAAAGACTTTGTGAATATGAACCCCAAAGCACAGGCAACAAAAGGAAAAGTAAATGGGATTATATCAAACCAGAAAGCTTTTGCACAGCTAAAAGAAACAGTATTCAGGATCTACAAGGAACTCAAACAACTTAAGAGTTAAAAAAACCCAAATAATCTGATTAAAAAATAGGCAAAGGAACTGAATAGGCATTTCTCAAAGGAAGAAATACAATGGCCAACAGACACATGAAAAAATGCTCAATGTCACTCAGCATCAGGGAAATGCAGATCAAAACCACACTGAAATACCATTTCACCCCAGTTAGAGTGGCTATTATCAAGAAGAAAACAACAAATGCTGGTGAGGATGCAGAGAAAGGGGACCCCTCCTACACTGTTGGTGGGGCTGTAAATTGGTGCAGCCATTATGGAAAATGGTGTGGAGGTTCCTCAAACAACTACAGATAGAACTGCCATGCAATCCAGCAATCTCATGGCTGGGTATATACGCAAAGGATTGGAAATCATCGTGTCAAAGGATACCTGCACTCCCATGTTTATCACAGCTAAATGTCCCTTAACAGATGACTGGATAAGGAAAAATGTGTGTATTTACACAATGGAGTACTATTCTGCCATCAAAAGAGTGAAATACTGCCATTTACAGCAGCATGGATGAGCTTGGAGAAAATTATGTTAAGCAGAATAAGCCAGGCACAGAAAGAGAAATACCACATGTCCTCAGTCATAAGTGGAAGCTAAAAAATAAACAAATAAATAAAAAGATATGACAGTCACAATAATAGGTTGAACCTTCACAAGCAGAGAAAAGAGCTGAGGTCACCAGAAGTGGGAAAGGGAGATGGGGAGAGGGGTAAGGGAGGAAATTGGTAAAGGCCCATGAAAAATAACTACATTGTGTGATGTTTAATATACTAATTATCCTGATTTGAGCATCCCATGTTACACACAGGCATTGATATTTACTTCTGTACCCCACAGATATGTACAATCAAGTATGATACAATAAAAGAAGTGCAGGACCCTGCTAAGTGTGGGACATTGTGCAGCTGACCACACAAGTCTTACGTCCATGGTACCAGCCCTTAGGGGAAGTTCAGTCAGCACATTAGAATGGTAGGAGATTATGTTCTGACTCAGAGAGTAGAATATCTGAATAAAGTGATTTGGATGAGCTATTTCAGATTCTACGGTGTGAGGGAAGTTGATGGTTCAGGTAGAGAGAAAAACAAAGTCCAGGGAGAGGAAGAGGCCAAGAGACCGAGAGTCCAGGGTGCTGAGAGTTAAGTCCATGTGAACTATAAAAGGTCCTGTTAGGAGGCTGGCTGGACTTAAGGTGGAATGGAGGCTTATGAGCCAGTCTTCAATGAATAAGTGGATCATGAGGTGTGTTCTGGAGGCCAGTGGATGACAGCAACCAGTACTAGCATTTTTGATAGGAGGCAGAGTCACATGTCTAGAAGCAGCCCTGGGGAAAGAGGACAGTGATCAGCCCCCAACCCCACTCCTAAGGTACTCGAGTTGTTTTGAAAGTGAGCAGTTCAATGAAGAAGGATATGACTGAATGTGCTGATCTTTAAAACATGAAGTCGAGTCCAGCATCATCTCCATCATCTGGGAGCTTGTTAGAAATGCAGACTCGGGCCGGCCCGGTGGCACACTGCTACAGTGTGCCGCTTGGGAGTGTGGTGGCGCTCCCGCCGAGGGTTCGGATCCCACATACAGACCGGTTCCTGCTCACTGGCTGAGCGAGGTGTGGGCGCAGCACCGAGGGTTGCAATCCCGTTGCCGGTCCCGGTCCGGTACGGGCGCGACACTGAGGGTTGCGATCCGTTGCCGGACACGAAAAAAGACAAAATTGGAAAAAAAAAAAAAAAAAAAAAAAATGCAGACTCCTAGGCCTGGCCCCAGGCCTGCTGAATCAGAACACGTATTTTTACATGATGTGCATTATGGTTTAAGAAGCTCTGGTCTGGAGAATATGACAAAAATGTTTGGGAAAAGTGGGAGGATTGGAACATTGCACATGGAGATACAGAAAATTGTTTTGAGAGGAAGATGGAGGGGCAATTATTCTAACGTACATTAGAAGAAAAATTAAGTTTTAGGCAAAGATTATTTTAATTTTTTTAAGTGATATACAAGAAAGTGTTCATGTAGTTAAGTATGTAAGCACTTTTTGGTATGTGCTGTGATGGTTATCGTGTTCCCCTTTAGCAAACTAACAGGCTTTGTTTATATAATTGTTTTACTTTACATAATTTTAAAAAGTATAGTGTTTACCACACCAATTTTTTGTTTTGAGGTTTCTAGCTTTGGTAGCTTGTTTAGAATTTTGTTCCCTACACTAAGGTTACATTAATATACACCTAGATTTCCTTCCAGTAGTCTAATGGCTTTATTTTATACAATAAAAATGTTAAATCATGCTGAATTTATATTTTTTAATGGGCGTAAGATATATTTTTGTCTCTTCCTGTGCCATTTTATGAAATTCGGAGAAAAAGAGAAATGTTTATTGGAGCTGTGTTTATGGTAGAATAATTTCAAAAGACTTGACATCCAAATATTTGGTATGTTTCTCTCTTTATTTACAACTTTTAGGTGAAAGTTACATTTTAGGTTTATTTTTTCATGCTGTTCCTAACCATTTTGTGAATGCTTTTATCTGTGTATTCTATATTTTGGTTGATAATTTGAATGGAATATTTTCTTCATTATATTCTTTTACTGATTATCGTTGCTATGTAGAAAAAAATATTGATTTTTATGTATTTATTTGAAATAGATCACCATCCTAAACTTTTTCTTTTTTTAACTTCTTAGTTTATCATTTTGGGGCATCAGTTAGGGATTTTGTTGCACTAGTAAAATCTTAGCCTGGCTAACTTGAACAAATATGGAATTAATTGAAAGTAAATTTAAATTTCACAAAATTAATTAGAAGATTAATAAATTAATCTTGGAAATAAACAGGAACTGAGCCGGGAAGCAGGATTCTCTTCTAGCAGAAACGATCTGGTCAGAATGTCTCAGCTGAAATGAATGGATTCTAGCAATTTTTGGTTTCTTTGACTTTCTGCTCAAGATTTACATTCCATTAAGACCTATCTTGGCTTACATTGCAATGCCGGAGTTAGAGGAGAACAGGGCCAAAAAGAAAAAAGTAATTATTTAAATGGTGATTGGGTATTTTCAAGAAGAGGAAAAGGATACTGGGCAATAAAATCAGCAAATGTCCCCTGCACTCAAGTTTTTCAGGTTGATAATCAGATTGTCTGAAAAAGATGTTAATGCTTATTCTTTTTATGATATCTAATTTTATTTGGTTTAATTTATCCACTATGTGAATAAATTGACTAGATTTTCATTTTTATAAAATAATAATCATTAAGAAGTATCCTAATTGTTCACGGTAGTAATTTATACAAGTATATTGGAACAGAAGTGGTATGATCGACTTAAAGTATTATCTATATTATTGAGGCATTGGCCCGGTCAAGGCTGTTGGAGAGGAAGGGTTTCAGGACTCACCATTATGGTGAAGGAAAATGTAACTGAAGCACAATAAAAATTGACTCTACTGGAAATATTTGTTTTCTCTCCTTAATGAGCAGAGCACAGACCCCAGGAAGAAGCTAAATGGTGTAATGCAGTGGCTCTCAACTCTATCACAGCCAATGCTTACATATATTAAGATTTTTTGTTTAAAAAATTATTCTGATATCAGATTCTTAGATAATGTAACCTACCTAATTCATAACTTAAACAAATATAACCAATTATAATGTAATGGAAAACATGTAAAGGAAACTAATTTATAATAAAATGAAGCTTCAATATGTAAATGCTTAGTAAACACTAAAGTAAGGAAACAATGAAGTACTCAGATGTTTGACTAAGTTTAGACTAAAGAGATACAACACATATTCAACTACGTACAGTAAAACCCACCAGTAATACAATAAGTGAAGTCCAACAAATTTAATTACTTAAATGCTGCAGCACTTTATTAAGAGGTTAAGAAAATGACTAAGGCAAACCTTCAAGGCAGTGAGCCTCTGAGAATTCCTGGAGTTGGCTGGGTGAGCTAAGACCACCTCCTCCTAACTAGTTTGGAGGCTCCTGGTGGTAATTGCCCTCCTCCGGCTTAATGTTAATGGGAAGAATACTAGGTCCTGTACTTTCAATTCTCCCTCAAACTGGATTGTAACGTCTTACTGGTTCCCTCATTAATTAATGAGCTAAATAAAATCTTTGATATGCATTCATTTTATTTTTTTATGAGTCATAATTTTACCTCTTAAAAAAAAAAAACTACTTGGCACTATCATCCCCTCAAACAAACACATTGTATTACACAAATGCTGAGAGACCTGGTGGATGAGAAAAGGTCAGGGATGAGGAAGGTGGAATTTGGAACTCATGTCCTGAGGACACATTGGGAACCGCTGGCAGCAGTGGTACATCCTGCAAACACCCAAAAGCAAGACAGGACCTGCCATATCTGGACAGAAGCCAGCGCCCAGTCCTCAGAAACTAGATGGGACAAGCTTGGAATCCTCGAGAGCAACATCTTTCCAATCAGAGCCTCCTTTTTTTTTAAATGTAATTTTATTAATATTATTTTTTACCTTCTAGGATGTTGCTACACAGCAGTCGGGAGGGAGGGGGAGAGGGGAAAGGGGAAGGAAATAGGATGGAAGAGGGAGGAAGGAGGAGGGGTGAGATTGAGGCCTGTGGCACCCCCCACATTCCCACAGGAGAGACGGGAGACCAGGGGGCTTCCAGGAGTGGCTTGGTCATTGCTGGGCTGGGTGCAGATGTCAGGCGGGTGTAGCAAAAGCCCTTGTCCCCCACCATCCCAGCTCAGGAACACAGGGCCCTTCTTACTACAGCTTGGTGGTCATCGCTGAGCTGGCTGAGCATGTCAGGGGGTTGTGGCCGAGGCCTGAGGCCCCTCACTACCATGTTCTGGAGAGCCCAGGGTGCTTCCTGTGGCAGCTCAGTGGTCAGTGCTGGGCTGGCTGCATGTGTCAGGGGGACATGGCCAAGGCCTGAGGCCCCCCACTGCCCAGCTCAGGAGAGCCCAGGGTGCTTCCTGCAGTGGCTCGGTGGTCACTGCTGGCTGGCTGCAGGTGTTGGGGGGTGTGGCTGAGGCCTGAGAACCCCCATTGGCCCTGCTTTGGGGAGCCCAGGGTGCTTGCTGTGGTGCAGAGCCTCCTTTTTCTAATGCCATGATATCAGTGAGTTTCCCCCTTGTACCCAGATGCTTCCAGGAAAAAGTTCCCAAGATAAGATGAAGGAGATAACACAGGGAGGAGCAAAGTTTCCCAGAGGAAACTGCATTAACCTTCACTAAACTAAGTCTTAAATTAACTTTTGAAGTTACCCTGCATGAGTGAGATTGATTTTTTCCTACCGCTCAATGTAAATAGGGCCTCATAAGAAGGTTGAATTCAGTTGTAAAGGAGCAAGTTACATTTTTGGACCTCCAAGATGTAACTATAAATTTCAACTGCATCATACCAAAATTGGATCTTGGCATAAATATTGTATTATAATCTGTCTTTGATTTTGCTTCCGGTTTTTTTTTTTTTTTTCATATTTTGGATTTTTCATGAATGCACATATACGTATATCTCAACTTTTAAATTGCTGCATGATATTCTATTGTGTGCATGTACTGTGTAATTAAAGTAACACTTCCTTGGTGGACATTTAAGTTTTTACAATTTTTCCTTTTTATAAAAAAATGCTGGGTAAGAATCTTATGTCTCTGAGCATGTGTTTAATTACTTCCCTAAGATAAATTTCTAGAAGTGAAATTGTTGATACACGTACATTCAATTTTTGTTACTTCTTATTGGATGTCCTTGAAGATTTTGAGCTGTTAGAAAGCCCGTTTTCCCATTCCTTCATTTATGCTGGTCATGAGCAATCTTTTGATTCTTAGCCAACTTGGTATGTGTTTATTTCTCACTTTTAACTTTCATTTCTTTGTTTATTGATGAAATTAAGCATCTTTTCATGAGTTTATTTTTTCTTTGCGTATCCTTTTCTATTTTTTATGAGTTTTTGGTCTTTTTGTTAATTTGGAAGCTATTTATTTCTTAGCACACTAACTTTGTCTTTATTATGTATTGTGAATGTTATTTCTAGATTTGAATATAATTCTGTGGCTACATAAAAGTTTTTCATTTTTCCCTTAATAAATTCTGTAATACTTCCATCTATGGTTCTGAATTTTGAGGCAAGATAAGAAATGCTTTTTCCTCTCCATTTTCTAGATGTATTTGATGATTTTTTTCTTCTGTTTATTTTGTGCCTCTGTTATTTCTAGTGGCTATTTAAACTCACTTTAGTTTAAGTGTTTGGTAAGAAGTGAAGATGTACCTTTATTTTTCTGAAGAAGAGAACCAATTTTTCTAACATTAGTTTTAGAATTATTTATATGTATGTGTGTGTGTATTATGGATGTAGGTGCATGTGGAGAAAAAGAAAGAACAAGAAAGAGAAAAAGTGGCATGTTGATCTCAACTTTAGCAATTTATATAATTTAATACTTATTTTAATAATTTAGTATTTATTTTCATTATTACAGTGTTAAATGTTTTAACATATGACATGGAAACTTACCCATACTATTCCTCTGTGCCAATATTTTTGTAGCTATTTTTACACATTTGTTATATTTACAATTTAGAATTCATGTGTCAGATGCCCTAAAAAAATATGCGAGTTCTTTGCTGGATTTAAAGTTTGCTGGCTATAAAGTTTGGAATCAGTTAATTTAATTTAATATATCATAATTTATTCTCTTCTACTTTAGCTATCTTATTAAGATAGTTTTGCTATGGGTTCCCATTGTAATTGTGATTTTGGCCAAATTAAATGCTTATGACTTAGATTGACATTGTTGAACATTTTCTTATTAAACAGAATTTTTTGTTTGTTTGAATTCAAACATCTCTAAATATTGGTATTTCTTTTTTTTTTTTTTTTCCTTTTTGTCTTTTTTTGTGACTGGCAACGGATCGCAACCCTCAGTGTCGCGCCTGTACTGGACCGGGACTGGCAACGGGATCGCAATCCTCGGTGTCGCGCCCACACCTCGCTCAGCCAGTGAGCGGCCGGTCTGTATGTGGGATCCGAACCCTCGGCGGGAGCGCCGCCGCGCTCCCAAGCGGCACACTGTAGCAGTGCACCACCGGGCCGGCCCCTAAATATTGGTATTTCTAAGACTACTATTATCTTCTTTATTCATTTTCTAACTACATTTTTTGGGTGAGGGTATATATCTTATAAACAGCAAAAAATCTATAATAGGATTATTTACTTGATTCTCTTTATTTCTCCTTATTATGCTTTTGTACAACCTTATTTTTCTTTGTTCTAATTTGCCATCTTGAAATTATTTTTCTAGTTACTTTGAAGTTGTACATTTAAAAAATGTTTTTCAAAATCATTTAAATCTCTATCAATAAGGGAAATATACTTGTCTGTTTCCTTTTTCAAGTTCTTAAATTTACCAGTTTTACTTCCTTCCTACCCTTTTCTCCAAAACTCCTCATGTTTAAAAAAAATCTGCGTATTTATTTTCAGGTCCTTGTTTTTGATAATGAATTTTCTTTTAGAAGGATCTTTGCTAACATCTGCCACCAAGTCCTTAGATAACTCTATTTTGCTGGTTATGTTATTAGGTTTTTAAATATTGCATCTTCCTCTTTCTTTATCTCTTTATGCTGAATCATTTTTGTTTTGGTTTCCACGAGTGATTCTTTTCCCCAGAAAACATACTTTATGACTGTGTTTTTGGTGTGAAAACACATTTTATTTTTCCTCTTATGTGAAGATTTTTTGGCTGAGTTTATAGTTCTTGGGTAATATTTTTCTTGAGAAGTTTTAAAACATTGCTCAATTGTCTCTAACATTAAGTGTTTCAGGAGTGATAAACAATATCAATTTGGGTCATTGCCATAGTGCAAGATTTAATCTTCATTTTGGAATTTAGAAATCAAGAGTCTCTGGTATCTACCATCTAAATGTCTCTTGTATGCTTGAGAAGAGCTCATATTCTCCAATGGTTGGATGCAAAATTTAAAGTTTTCATTAGACCAAGCACATTGATTATGCTTTAAAATATTTGCTATTTTCTGCTTTTCCTATCAACAATTGAGGAAGACGTATTGAAATCTCCTGTTTCGTTCAATCTCCTGGTGCATTTTTCATTGTTTCCTTGGAGGTCTATGCATTTCTGCTTTATATATTTTGAGGCTATTTTATTAGAAGTATTCATGTTTAAAATTATCTTCCTAGTGAATTAAATTTTTTATCATTATGTAATGGTGCTTGCTATCTCTAATTCTGCTTTTTAACTTAAAAGATCTTTGAATTTGATTTTTACATAATTGAATTCTTCTTTAGCATTTCTCCCATTTTGATGTAAAGCTCAATCAGCTCAGAGAAATTTTCTTCTATTATTTTTTTCATGTGTTCTTTAGCCTCCTTCTGGAAGACTTAATTATGTAGATACTGCATCACCTTCAACTATTGTTCATATTACTGACCATCCTTCTTATCATGTACATCAGTATCTTTTTGCCCTAAATGCAGTAATAATTCCCACTGGAATGAAAGCTCTGTGGGAGATGAATTTGTTTGCTTTTTGTTGTATCTCCAGTGCCTGGATATGAGCAAGAACAGAAACAAAGGAGGTACATAAATAATATTTATTGAATAGGTGAGTAAATTCCTGGCGTGCTGTTCTAATTTGTTTTTCAGCAGTCCAGTGTTTATTCTGCCATTTCTGGCCTCTTCTATTTATTTTTTTAATTTTATAAGTCATTTTTTCCCTTATAAACTCATTCTTGCTTTCTGATTGCTCCTTTCCCCATAGCAACCTGTTAGCTTTATGCATCTCTGTAGCCTCTTAAATTGCACTGAAAACACAGTGCAATTTTTAAAAAAAAGTTTTCCCTATTTCTGCTATTAACTCTGTTTCTCTGAGAGGAAGGTCTTTGACACTAAGCTAGTGATCCTCTCTATTGCAAGATGCTTTTGATAAATATATTTTTAAAATCAATGGAGGGTAAGCATGATCTGTATTGGAACTGATCTGAACCCTTTTAGCAATTACATATGTCACTTTTTGGTGTCTCCAGTAGGGCTCAACCTAACTAGCTACTGACTGCAGGAGTCTGAGAACAGGCTTTCCTTTGGGTATGGTTAATAGAGTTTATAGCTAAAGCTTAGATTGAGGCCAATACTGAGAGAAGTGTGCAATTGCTTGGGTCCACGGATGGCAAAACTTTACTTCCTTGGTATTTAGGAGTGTTTTTAGAATTTTAATGATTTGAATTTTTATTTCTTTTATTGGTATTACACTTTTGTACTTTCTTTTTCTTTTCTTTTTTCTTCTTTGAATTCGATCAGAGTTTTTGTCCTGCTAAAAAAAAAAAAATTAAGATGGGATATATTTGACCTTACCTGTTATGTTTCTCATTCCATCTCTCTACTTTGCTACGGAACTTCTCAAGTTTTATCTGTAGTTGCTGTTTCTACTTTCTTACCACCCACCTTCTCCTTAATCTACCCTAACTGAGCTTCCATTCCTACCTCTCCCTTAAACGCACATCTTTCTAAATTGAATGGTCACTTCTCTTCACTTACTTCCTCAGCAGCATCTGATAAGTTTGACCGATCTCTCCTTCGTTAGGCTTCCATAATAAGCATTTTCATGCTTTCCCTCTACTTTCATGGCTGCATCTTCTTTATCTTTCTGGTTCTTCTTCCTCTTCACAGTCTCTAAATATTGTAGTGCCCCAGTGCTTGGTCCTAGACCACCTTTTGCAGACTCTTTCTAATTCTGTCAATTATAATACAGCTTTAAATATACCAACATGGCTTTTAAGTATATCAGTCCAGCGCTGGGCTCTCCACTAAGCCCCAGACTACCTGACAACTCCATCTATTATTTAATAGACATTTCAAACCTAATATATCTAAGACAGATCACTTCATCTTCTTTCTCCTCCCCTTCCTTAAAGTAACCATAACCTCTTTCTCTCCCAGAGGTTGTCCTAACAAACACACACTACCAGCATCCAGTCGCTTGAGCCCCACACTTGAGTCATGCTCAGTATCTCCCTTTCTTCATTTACAACACAATCCACTAGCAAGTGTCATCTGCTCTAGTTCTAGAATGTAAGTCCAATTTAACTACTTTCTCTTCATTTCAATTGACACCTCTCTGTTCCAAATCCCTATCATCTATCATCTGGATTAATTTAACAGTGTCTGAATTAGTATCCCACATCTACTTTAAAAAAAAAAAAACACTTTATATTTTAGAACAGTTTTAGATTATAGAAAACTTGCAGAGATAGTAGAGAGTCCTAATATACTCTACACCCAGTTTCCATTATTATTAACATCTTACATTTCTATGGTACATTTGTTACAATTAACAAACCAGTGTTGCTACATTATTATTAATTGAATTCCATAGTTTATTCAGATTTCCTTAGTTCCCCGCCCCCCACAATGTCCTTCCTTTTACCTTAGATACCTTACACATTTAGTTGTCATGTCTCCTTAGGCTTCTCTTAGCTGTGACAGCTTCTTAGGCTTTCCTTGTTTTTGATGGCCTTGACAGCTTTGAAGGATATTTACCCTTTATACTCTTTTTATTCACTAACTGTTATTTCATGATATTGGGGCATTGTGGAAGAGAAATGGGCAAGGGCTTACCTGGCTTTTGCTGTAATAACCTGGTATTGGCATATGGGGATTCTGCAAGTCAGATTCCCATATATTGTTTTTTTTTCATGGTCACTTTTATGGATTCTTCGGAGAGTTTCTGGAGACTTTTGATCCAGCATTCCTCCCTAGTACAAACAATGCACCCTGTGCCTGCCCCTTACGATGTCTTCTCATCACCTTCTGCTTCTCGGGTAAAGACTACAGACTGTCTTATTGCTGAGGTGCCTTTGCTCTGGCCAACTTCTTGGTTAGAGACCTTTTAAGATGACTCAAGTTAAGACTGAACTTCACTGCTCCTTTGAGAAAGTCCAAAGTTATCAGTTAACTCATTGAGAAATTCTCAGCCCAAATTCTTCACGGATAGGCTACTGCCATATGAGCCCTATGTTTTCACTTTGCTATCATAGGTGGCTCCAGACAGAAGTAAAGGTCTGCTCCCTGGACACTCGAAATCCCAGGAGATACCTGGCAATTCTCTGTGTGATTCCCCCTGTCCATAAAAATCATGTTCAGTTAAACTTGGCAAGAAACAGTGAAAGTCATGCCCAAAGAAATTTTAGCGAAACATGCCTACCTTTGTCATATGTATGACTTGAATTTCTAATTTGACTTCGAGATTTTCTGAAATATCTCTTCTATTGTTTACTGCCTTTGTTATGTTTTAAATTTGGTAATTGTGACATTAGTTTGTTATTCTTGGAATATTCTTGGATAGCCTTGGAACCTTTTCCCTTTAGGCCAGAAAGACTTCTCAGTGAACCACTGTGAAAGGAATTCAGAGTCTGAACTGCTTTGGTTAGTTCAAGACTTAAGCCTTCCTTTACCAGGGAGAGTTAGATTTATTCCCCACTCCCCAACCCCAACACACACTCAGGGACTTTGTGGCTTTCACGGGGCTTGCAGTTTAGCAGGCTTTGGAGGCAATTGGTACTGTCCAGTTGCCCTAAAAACTTTAGATATGACAGTATGTAATGTAACAGGGATGGAGTGATGTGCTTAGAACGTGCCACAGAAATGTATCAGGAAGGTGAGGTTTAGAGAGGCAGACAAGTGCTGCTATTTATGTGAGTTTCAGCTGGGCCTCTGAATTGAAAGGATCATGGACTCAGAGTCTTTCAATAACTGACATTTCTCAGCAGAAACGCCTCATTACCTTTGACCAACATGGAAGGTGATTAGAACTCATATGCTAATTTAAATATTCTTGGAGAGATCCACCCTGTTTGCACTGTCAGGGCTATCCTCCAAGGGGCTTGTGAATAAAACTTGGAGAATCAGAAGCAGTCAAATAAAATTCATGTGGTATAAATTTACAGTCAGGATTATTTAACAATACTGAACTTCAATGCTATCCTGAAGACCGTCTAAGTCTTTCTGTTGGGGAAGTAAAATAGAGTTAAGGAGGAAAAGAAGTCAACCTTAAAATCTTTTTGGACATAGGATTTCTTTTCTTAATGAAGTGCAGAACATGATGCTGGGATACAGTGTGCAGACACACCTCCATTCCTTAAAGACAGAGCCCCTGAAAGAGGTGCCAGTGGGACTCCCCAAGGCAGTCACGTTCTGACTCAGAACTGCACTTGTATTAATTCACGGAGAGGCTCTGCCCACCCAGGTGTTCATTCCTCTCCTGATCGCAGACTCAGAGGTGGGGTGGAGACTCATTCCTTTGCTTAGGTTGAGGGGAAGAGGGACATCTAGTGGCAATCTGCAACCAGGAGGACTGTTACCAGAACACAACTTTGGTGCCAAGAAATTTGGGACAGAGCTCCTGGAGTGACAGCCAATTAAATATTGAACCAACTGTGTTTGCTTCCCAGTGATTTGCCCACTCCTCAGCCTCAAGTTTAGTAAGGAGAGACTGTGGTTGTCTATCTGGAAAGGGTCCAGAAGCACAATTGCAAGGGTAATTACAGATATCCCCAGTAGGAGAAAGAGAGGAGAAATTAGACTGTAAATAAAAGGAGTTTCTGGGATCCTCACTTACTGTAAAACTTTTCTTGTGTGTGTGTGGGGGGGGGGGGGTAATTTGACCAGGGGGCAGGGAGACATAATAAAATTTATTAATATATGTAAATCATTTAGCATCCCACCTCCCCCAAGAGAAAGCTGTTTTCCACATTGGCTATTCCCCTCCATTCCCCTCCACCACCCTCCGAGGAGCATTTCTTTCTGCCTCACCAGCTCCTGGAAGCAGAGAAAGGGCACAGAGAGACCTGATGGGAACAGGAGTGTGGTGGTGGTGGAGGGGGATGAGATATGAAGTTCATCTTCACCCTAACTCAGAGGGAACACAGGGTTTTGACTTGAGTGCCATTTGCTGTTCTTGTTTTTGTTGTTGTCTTAAGAGTTGCATGTTTAGGATTGAAAGTTTTTTGGCTGTTTTTTTTTTTTAATTTTTATTTAACTGTGTTTCTTTGAATGTCACATCATCCAGGAGCTAGGTCCACTTGTGCTCAGTCCTTGCTGTGTTAGCCCCCTCACTGCTTATTCCTAGTCTGAGTTCAGAAGAATTCTGGCTCTTTCCTGAAATGACTCTCCAAGCCTTGGCACATAAACATCTGCCTCTGACCTCTCTGTTTCTATGGTGGGAAGGACTTGACCCTTGACTGCTTGACTCCCCATTTTAACAACTTAGCCCATCTCCAAGCTCTTCCTGACAAACCTGGTCCCTGATGCTCTCTTCTGATATTCTACGCTCAGTGTTCCTGTTCTATTGTTTTTATGAAGCTTTATTGGTCCCCAGAAAGAATCTTTTGTAAGTAGAAATCCTGCCCTTTGGTTATTCTTATGGGAATCCCATATTAATTTCTTTGTTATTACAAGCTGGTCATTACATAAACAGATTATTTCTAATTCTAGGCCTTTTTATCTATTAGCATACAGATTGTGTTTACTGCATAACATCATGCACATTCGTGATTTCCTAGGAAAGAAATCAATTTGGGTAGAGAAAGATACCTTCACTTATTTCCTCTCCCCACCCTACTCCACCCTACATTCTACTTTACAGCACAGGAAATTCTGGGGATATTTAGCCCCCTCACTGCTTATTCCTAGTCTGAGTTCAGAAGAATTCTGGCTCTTTCCTGAAATGGCTCTCCAAGCCTTGGCACATAAACGTCTGCCTCTGACCTCTCTGTTTCTATGGTGGGAAGGACTTGACCCTTGACTCCTTGACTCCTTGACTCCCCATTTTAACAACTTAGCCCATCTCCAAGCTCTTCCTGACAAACCTGGTCCCTGATGCTCTCTTCTGATATTCTACTCTCAGTGTTCCTGTTCTGTTGTTTTTATGAAGCTTTATTAGTCCCCAGAAAGAATCTTTTCTAAGTAGTACTCCTGCCCTTTGGTTATTCTTATGGGAATCCCATATTAATTTCTTTGTTATTACAAGCTGGTCATTACATAAACAGATTATTTCTAATTCTAGGCCTTTTTATCTATTAGCATACAGATTGTTTATTGCATAACATCATGCACATTCGTGATTTCCTAGGAAAGAAATCAATTTGGGTAGAGAAAGATACCTTCACTTATTTCTTCTCCCCACCCTACTCCACCCTACATTCTACTTTACAGCACAGGAAATTCTGGGGATATTTGCACCAATGTAGAGTATTCCTTTTAGATAAATTCGATTTAATACCAATGGGGAGGTATTCACAGGTATCCAGAAAAACAAAACAAAAACCAAACCAAACCAAAACAAAACAACAACAAAAATCTTCTTTCCTGGAAAGCAGAACAGAGAGGTAAAGCCAAACAGAAAAGATGGGTTAATTTGAATAACTAGAGCTGACCAGCAGTTTTAACATCAAACATATGAAGGGTAATTATGAACAAGATTGGGTCCTGCTGTTTTCCATCATGCTTGTTAAAAGCCAGCACAGGCTGCAGATAGTGCTTGGGGGACCACATAGGGTGGAAACCTGGATTTGGAGATGAGATCTGAAAATGAAAGAAAATTAGCCTTCTATTCGATGTATATAAGCACCCAATAAAAAGCTGGAGTGTTTTTGCTGATGAGATATTTCAAAGTCTTCAGCAAAAGACCAAGGCTTGCCCTATGTTCAATCAAGAAAAACAGTCAGGAATATATAACTGGAATGTAATTGAAATAAATAGTAATCTTCTCAATTGCTGTGTATCAGCAGTCTGTGTGGAGTCTAGAAATCTAGAGCCAAAGAGCGATTCATTTCTCTCCAACCCGGTTTGGAGAGGGGGCTGTGATCAACTGGAATGAGACCCCTTGGTAGGGGTATCCCTTTGGGATACCCCAGTGAGTTTTTCCCAATGCTTTTTTCTGGTTCAGTGCTCACTGAGAAACCTTTCTTTTATAATTTCCAGCTTTTATGTATAGATATTATTTTATGTGAGATTTTTTATCATAGTTGTATTTTTACATAAAATATTTTGAAAAATAGAACATAATTTTTAAAAATTTTACTTAGCTAGCAACCACTTTGACATGTATTTTCTATCAGTCTGTCTTCTAGGAATATGTTATACGTGTGTGATAATAGTGTACATATAATTTTGCTTTCTGTGATATTGCTAAACATTGTTTCATAAGCACATTCCATCCAGCTAAATCATGTTCGTAATAATTATTTGTAATGTCTCCACATATGTATCACAAAGTTTATCTTGAATATACAGCAACAGAAAAATTAAATACAAAAGTTCTGTGTCACCATGTGAAAAATTTTTCAATAGAGGTTGTGCATGCCAGGTTGCACAGCCCCCCAAACAACTGCAGCCAAACCTTTTCATGAGTGTAAGAACTGGGTACCCAAGTTGCCTTTCTCTAGATTTACACCACGAGTACATAGACGGTCTGCCTGTCCCGCTAGGGTTAGCAGTGTGCTTGGACTGTGAGCCTGTCTTTTTAATTTAGCATCTCCCCAAGACAGTGCCTTTCAGATCTATTTCTACTGACAAATCCCTGACCTACCTACCCTCACTTTTGCAAGACATAGGCTTCTGGAATACTGAGCCTAATGCCTGGAACCTTTGCACATGGCAAAGAAAAACTCAGACAAAAGCACTGGGAAAATAAAAATATTTTTACTTGTAAAATTTTTCAAGTTACTTCAGATTTCAAGGAAGCTGGACTCCCTGAATAACAAAGGGTAAAGTTAGTTTGTTCATGGCAGAAAATCAGATGGTTCTTCCCATGATGGTTGTATCTGTAAATAAGGCTCAGATATATGTGTAGGCATCAGTCTTATAAAAGTCAAGGATAAAATTGTTTTGGTTAAAGAATTAACAATGTAAAGGAAAGGGCTCAAGGCTTCATTTATTTGGGGGAATAGTGCCAGGCAAGGTGTTCTTGACTTTTAAAAAAACTTTATTAAAATGAAAAAAGATTTATTTTTCTCCCTGATTGAAATTTGTGATGTGCGAAATAGTAATGGGAGTGGGTCAAGGTGTGAGTTTTGCTCTCTCATTTGTCTTGGAGAGATCTGTACAGAAGCATGCAAGGGTACTGTGGGAGGACAAAGGACAAATAAACCACACCAGATGTATCAGTAAATCTACTGCTACAATATACTGAATAACAAACAACCACACGGTATCAGTTTGATATAATAATAGGCATTTATCTCACATGTCTGTGGGTCCTCTAAGGTTCCAGCTGATGAAAGCTGGATTCAGGTCAGCTCACTGAAGAAGTTGTACTCCATGTGTTTCTCATGCTTCTTCTGGGATAGCCTCAGATGTATTCTTTATAGTGATGTCAGAAGTTTTTTGAAAGGGGCTTGAAACTGGCACATAATTATCTCTGCTTCTGTGCTATTGGCAAAAGCAAGGCACAAGGGCAACCACAAAGTTAAGGTGTGGGAAAGTATACTTTGATCATGATGAGGCCATGCAAACATGTAAATGCAGAGAGTGGTGGACAATTGGGGTCACACTGGGAATAAGGGAGGATTTCTTGTGAAACAGACAAGTGAACTGACCCCAGCAGGATGAGAAAAGAGTAAGCATTAGGGTTTAGAATGGCATTTCAATAGGAGGAACAGGGAGTAGGAAGGCAAGGATACATGAGTGCATGATGTGTTTGAGAGAATACTCAAAATCATTGTTGAGGTGCAAGGGGTATGGGAAGGAGATGGAAGATGAGAGACTAGACTTGGGATGAGGCCAGATCATGAAAGGCCCTGTGTATGAAACAAAGGAGTTTAAATAACTTTAGAACCATGGAAAGCCATTTAAAAGTCAAAGATTTTCTTTTGATAAAGGTCATTATGGGAGGAGTACGTAAGAAAAGTAGTTGGCGTGGTCCAGAAAGGAGTCAGAGAAATCGGTAGAGAGAGTGGAGAGGCTATTGAAGGAGATGTCAAAATATCTTGAATTAGGGCAATGGAGGTGGAGATGATGAGGAAGGAAGGGATATAAAACAGAACCCACAAGACTTGATGATCTAATTGTTGGGGTTATGAAAAGAATCTTTGCTTCTCAAACTGACTATTCATTGTGTCATCTACAGACTGGTAGCATCAACTTCACCTGAGGAGTTAATTTTCTGATTTGGACAGTGTGTGTGTGGGGTGGTGGTGGTGGTGGTGGTGGTGGTTGTGGTGGTGGTTGTGGTGGTTGTGGTGGTAGTTGTGGTGGTGGTTTGAGGGTGGATTTTTAGTTCAGTTTGGGGCCTGTTGAGTTTAGGTCGCTATGGTTCATTCAAATGGAGACATGCAGTCTGTAGTTCTGGATCTCAAGATAAAGGTCTGAGACTTGAATCTGTGGGTTTGGATGAGGCTACCCTGGGAAAGTGATCTAAACCCAAACAACTAAGTACTGAAGATGGACCCTAGATGCAAGAGGTGAACTAAAGAATGAGAAGAATCAGCTGAGAGGTAGGAGGAAAACCAGAAAAATGGTGTCATGAAAGCCCAAGGAGAAAAGAGGATCAGCAGGGTCCAAAGCCATAGAGAGGTTAAGTGAGATTTTAATAAAAGGGGCTATTACTGGTGACATTGATGAGACTAATTTTAGTGGAATGATGGATTAAGTGGCTCAGCCACGATCTCACATAATATTTAAATGGTGAATTTGGGACTCACACCAGGGGTTCTGACTCCAAATCAGCTTTTGTCTGGTGCATGCCAGCTACTGATCTATTTCTAAAGGTAAATAACTATGCTGACATCTTACCCACCTAAACCTTTGTGGGAGGGATGAGAGTACAGATAAATGGATGGTTTATCAAAAATTATTTGGTAATTTTGTCAAGTCACATCAGTTAGATATCCTGATGGCACCTAGGTGAGCAGATACATTTGGCTTCCTGGATGTCTAAAGCTGAGGATTCACTTCAGCTTGAATCCTTGGTGAATCTAGCAGTCTGCAATATACTGGACCTTGACATGGTCACTGTATAATTTCCTGAAAGTCATACCGAATTCAAAGGACTCTGGGAACCTTTCTTTATACTCCACACAACTAGAGGTTTTGAATAGAAGGTCATGGAAGACCTTATTCAGTGGAATAATAGCAGAAAAGTTCCCAGGTATTGGGAGAGATATGGACTTTCAGATACAAGAGGTTCTAAAATCCACGAACAGATTTAATACAAAAAGATACTCTCCAAGACATATTGCTGTCAAACTGTCAAAAGTCAAAGACAGAGAGAATCATAAAAACAGCAAGAGAAAAATGTCAAGTCACCTATAAGGGAGTGGCTATCAGTCTAACAGCAGATTTCTCAGCAGAAATCTTACAGGCATGAAGAGAGTGGGCTGATACATTCAAAGTGCTAAAAGAAAAAAAAACTGCCAGCCAAGAATTCTATACCTAGCAATGCTGTCCTGTGGGAGCACACAGGCTTGACAAAGAACAGGGAGTGCACCAAGGGCAAAAGTCCTCAATGCACTTAGGCAGAACCTAAGTGCTGAAAACAGCATGTGCTGCAAACAGCAAATAGTTTCTGCTAGATTTGATAAGGACATTAAGGTCGTTTCTTATCCAGCTTCACTCCCTTTCCTTTGTTTCTCAAGATGTTTTCCAGATATTGCCCCACAGCCAATTTCTTTTCATTCCTTTGACAAATGATTGATTAAGTTGTTTTTTCTCTTGTATGTCCTTGTCTTTACAATAAAAGCCAAAGCAAATACTGACTCGGGGCTACACCTTGTTTCTCCCTTTTTGAGGGAGTTTTCTTGGTGCAGTCCCTTTGGGCTTCTCATTGCTCTTAATATTTGGGCTCTGAGTAATCTTTGCATCTCCATCACACAGTGAGAAGTGACACTATACTTCAGAAATGAAGGAGAAATAGTGTATTTCTCAGACAAACAAAAACTGTGGGAGTTCACCATCACATGACCAGACCTACAAGAAATCCTCAAGAGAGTCCAATATCTGGAACTGCAAAACTGATAATCATCATGAGAAAGAACAAAACCCACTGACAGAGCAAATATAAAAATGAGAAAGAGAAAGAAGCTATATCTTACCACTTCAAGAAACCAACAAACACTGAAGACAAACAATAAAAGGAAAAGAAAGAAACAAAAGATATTTAAAACAACCATAAAAAAAATCGGTAGAATTCCAGGAGTAGGACAATACCTGTCAGTAACAATCCTAAATGTAAATGGATTTAATTCCCCACTCAGAAGACACAGACTGGCTGAATGGATTAAAAAACTAGACCCAACTATATGTTGCCTACAAGAAACTCACCTCACCTGTAAAGACTCACACAGCCTTATAGTGAAGAGATGGAAAAAGATTTACTGTGCAAGTGGAAACCCAAAATGAGCAAGAATAGCTATTCTCATATTGGATAAAAGAGACATTAAACCAAAAACTGTAAAAAGAGACAAAGAAGGTCATTATATAATGATAATAGGATTTATCCAGCAAGAAGATATAACAATCATAAATACCTACACACCAAACATTGGAGCATCGAGACATATAAAGAAAACACTATTAGACCTAAACAAAGAGATAGACCCTAATACAATAATAGTAGGGGACTGAAACAACCCTTTCTCGGCTACAACTCAACAGAGAAGCACAGGATTTCAACTAAACTTTAGACATTTGGATTTGGCAGGCATCTACAGAGCATTTCATCAAATAGCTACAAAATATAGTTTATTCTCATCAGCTCATGGAACATTCTCCAGGATAGAGCTCATGTTAGGTCACAAATCAAGTCTCATCAAATTTAAAAAAAATGAAATCATTTCAAGTATCTTTTCAGATTACAACAGATTAAAACTATAGATCAATAATAAGCAAAACTCTGGAGAGTGTACAAATACATGGAAATTAAACACTATGCTCCTTAATGAGTTATGGGTCCAAGAAGAAATTAAACAAGAAATCAAAAAAAATTCTTGAAGTTAATGAAAATAAAGACACATCATACCAAAATCTATGGGATACTGTGAAAGCAGTACTAAGAAGGAAGTTCATTGCAATAAATGTTTACATCAAAAGAATAGAAAGACTTCAAGTAAACAACATAATGTTATATCTGAAAGAAACAGAAAAACAAAAATTCAACCCCAAAATCAGTAGACAGAAAGAAATAACTAAGATCAAAACAGAACTAAATGATTTAAAGGCCCAAAAATGATACACCAGATCAATAAAAGAAAAAATTGTTTTTTTGAGAAGATAAACAAAATGGACAAACCATTAACTAGGCTAACTAAAAAAAGAAGAGAGAAGACCCAAATACCAAAAATCAGAAATGAAAAAGGAGACATTACAACTGTTGCCACAGAAATACAAAGAATATAATAGTATTCTCACTAGAGAATATTATAAACAACTATATGCCAACAAATTTGAAAACCTGGAGGAAGTGGATAAATTTCTGGACACGTACAAACTACCAAGACTGAACCAAGAATAAAACGAAAACCTGACTAGACCAATAATGAGTAATAAGATTGAGGTAGTAATCAGCAGTGTCTCAACGTAGAAAAGCCCAGGACTGGATGGCTTTATTGCTGAATTCTACCAAACCTTTAAAGAGGAATTAATGCCAATCCTTTTCAAACTATTTCAAAAAATTGAAATGGAGGCCATTCTTTCAAACTCATTCTGTAAGGCCAGCATCACCCTGATGCCAAAACCAGACAAAGATACAACAACAACAAAAAGAAAACTACAGGCCAATATCCTTGAGGAACATAGATGTAAACTCCTCAACAAAATATTAGCAAACAGAATACAGCACATGAAAAAAATTATACACCATGATCAAGTGGGATTCATCCCTGGGATGCAAGGATGGTTCAACATATGCAAATTAATAAATGTGATATGCTGCATCAACAAAATCAAGGACAAAAACCATATGATCATCTCAATAGATACAGAAAAAACACTTGACAAAATTCAGCATCGCTTCATGATAAACTCTCTCAACAAACTAGAAGGAAAGTATCTCAACACAATAGAAGCCATATATGAAAAACCCACTATCACAATATCAAAAACCCAATATCAAGAAAGCAAGCCCATTTATAATAGCTACCAAATGAATAACATACCTAGGAATCAATTTAACCAAGGAGATGAAAGATCTCTAAAATGAGAGCTACAAATCACTACTGAAAGAAATTACAGGGCACAAAAAATGGAAAGATATTTCATGTTCATAGATTCGAAGAATTAATGTTGTGAAAATGTCCATACTACCCAAAGCTATCCACAGACTTAATGAGATCCCCATCAAAATACCAATGACATTCTTCACAGAAATAGAAAAACAATGCTAACATTCATATGGAACAACTAAATACCCTGAATAGCCAAAGCAATCTGGAGTAAAATAATAAAGCCAGAGACATTACACAACTTTACTTCAAATTATACTACAAAACTGTAGTAACCAAGACAGCATGGTGTTGGCATAAAAACAGATACACAGACCAATGGAAGAGAATGGAGCACCCAGAAATCAATATATGTACTTAAAGCCAACTGATTTTTGCCAAAGGCTCCAATAACACACATTGGGGAAAGGAAATCCTCTTCAATAAATGGTGCTTGGAAAACTGGATATCCACATGGAGAAGAATAAAACTAGACCTGTACCTTGCCATATACTAAAATCAGCTCAAAATGGCTTTAAGACTTAAATGTAAGACCTGAAACTCTAAAACTCCTAGAAGAAAACATAGGGGAAACACTTCAGGATGTAGGACTAAGCAAAAACTTTATGAATAAGAACCCAAAAGCACAGGCAACAAAGGAAAAAAAATAAGCAAATGGGATTATATCAAACTAAAAAGCTTCTGCATAGCAAAGGAAACAACAGAGTGAAAAGACAACCTACGGAATGGAAGAGAATATTTGCAAACTATACATCCAACAAGGGATTAATATCCACAATATACAAGGAATTTAAACAACTTATCAGTTAGAAAACAAACAATCTGATTAAAAAATGAGCAAAGGAACTGAAGAGACATTTCTCAAAAAAGGACATAGAAATGGCCAAAAGGTGCATGAAAAAATGCTCAATATCCCTAATCATTGGGGAAATGCAGATCAAAACCACATTCAGATATCCTCTAGCCCCAGATACACTGCCTATTATCAAAAAGACAGAGAATAACAAATGCTGGCAAGGACTGAAGAGAAAGGGGAACCCTTCTACACTGTTGGTGGGACTGTAAATTCATACAACAATTATGGAAAACAGTATGGAGATTTCTCACACAATCACAGATAGAACTGCCATATGTTCCAGCAATCCCTTTACTGGGTACATACTCAAAGGAATGGAAATCATCATGTTGAAGGGATACCTGCACTCCCATGTTTATCACATCTCTATTTACAATAGCCAGGTTATGGAACCAACCTAAATGTCCATTGACAGACAACTGGATAAGGAAAATGTGGAACATATACCCAGTGGAATACTACTCAGCCATAAAAAAGAATGAAATTCTACCATTTGCAGCAACATGGATGAACTTGGAGAAAATTATGTCCAGTGAAATAAGCCAGGCACAGAAAGAGAAATACCACATGTTCTCACTCATAAGTGGGAGCTAAAAAATAGAAAGAAAGAAAGAAAGGAGGGAGGGAGGGAGGGAAGGAAGGAAGGAAAGAAAGAATCACAATAATAAGTTGAACTTTCAGAAGGAGAGAACAGAACTGGTTAGTAGAGGTGGGAAAGGGGGAGAGGGAGGGAGGTGTGAGAAATTGGTTAATGGACACAAAGCATGGTTACCTTTTGTAATGAGAAATATGCTAATTATCCTAATTTGATCATCACATATTGTACACAGGTGTTGATAGTCCACTCTACCCCACAAATATGTATAATAATTATGTCTCAATTAAAAAAATACATTAAAAAAAATCTCCTCTCTTTTCCAGTTAAGACACTAACTCAGCAAACTAAATTATCTGTCCAACATTATGGTTTCAAGCATTTTTCCAGGCAAAATAGGCAAGGGAAAAGAATGTAAAGAATCTTAACTGTTATGCATTCTTGGGAGGTTAAGCTGGATTTAATGATATTCAGTTTATGGGGACTGTTCAGCCTGAAAAACAGATTTGAACTCTAACCCCCCACTCCCATGACACCCACACACACATTTATCTTTTTTTTTTTTTTTTTTTTTACACTCAGACTTTCAGTTTCTTGGATTACTGAAGTGATTTTGAAATTGATTTTCTTGCTTTTTTCTATTTATGCAATCTATTATATAGAAATCATTATTTTGCATTTGTTTCAAGAGAGACCTCCTTTTTTCTTTTCACTGACATTGCTTTGGTTAAAACTTCTAGAATAAATTTAAGTTAGGGTAATAAAAACAGATATATTTTATTCTCTATTACTTATATATGCCTTCCTTGTGTCACTATTAGGTATTACAGGTATTTGAGATAGACATATAAGCATCCCTCCATTCTTGTTTACTACTATTTTTTTTTCCTCCTAGAACTAAATAGTAAATGTTATCAAATGCTTTTTGGCATATGTTTTTTTCATTATAATTATTGCTATGATATATTACATTACCAGGTTTATTCAGATTGAACCATCCTTACATTCCTGAAATAATTCCTCCTTGTGTGTGAGTTTTCATGTTTGTAATATAATACGGTGGCAGAGTAGTTAAGAGAATGTGTTCTGAAGACAGACTACCTGAATTTAAGTCCCATTTCCAGTATTTACTAGTTGTGTAACTCTGGGCAAATTTCTTGATCTCTTTCTACCACGGTTTTCTCATCTGTATAGTGGGGATATTACCTCCTACCATGTAGGTTGTTGCTAAGATACAAATAGACTATGTGAGTGAAGTATTGGTATGATACCCAGGGTGATGGGGTGTGGGTAACAGCTAAGGGGAGTGGGATATCTTTTGGGGTACTAAAAACATTCCAAAATTGATTGTGGTGATTAACACACAACTGTGAATATACTAAAAGCCATTGAATTGTGCACTTTAAATAAATGTTTAGGTTGTACTGTATGTTGGTGCCCAATAAATATTAGCTAACAATATTAATATTGATAATGATATTTAATGTTGTGATTGAGAGCTTGGGTTGTGTAACAGGATTACTTTGCCCACCTCAACCACTGACTAGTCGTATGACGTCAGGCGAGTTACTAAACCTTTAACACGTCTTAGTTCCCTCAGAGTAAAACGAAAGTGATAATGGCATACACCTCTTGGGTTGTTATAAAGAAAATATATAAATACATTTAAAGAATTAAGACAGTGTCTGTCAAGTAGTAAGTTTCCACTAAATGTTAACTTTTATTAAAAATATGTTAGCTAATATTTTATTTAGGATAAAAAAATCTTTATTCTAAATTATACTGGTTCATTACTCTCCTTTTGTTTTTAAATAATCGTCTCTTGTAACAAAGGATATGATGTTATTATATATCTTCTTAAAAATTACAAGCAAAAAACCCCATAGAAATACAATGAACCCCCAACCCCACTGTTCTGAGCTAGTCAGAACAAATGTTACCATTTTGGCTTTTTTCCTTCCCTCTCTCATTCTCTTTCTCTCCAGATAAATATGCACATATATGTATTTTGTTATATATTATAAACTAAATAGGTATATTACATGTAACATATCTATTAATGTATACTCTGTGTAATACAATTGACAGAAATACTTTACAAAATGAGATTATACTCTTCACACTGTATTGCCTGATTTTAAAATTCAGTGATCCATTGTGAATATCTTTTTATATCATTATATATCCTCTAATTCATTTAACAGATGCATGACAGTCTACATGATGTACCATAAATTTTTAATTTTAATTTTATTTTATTTTAAAAGGAATTTAGCTTTTAATTGACAAATATTGGTTGGATGTATTTATGGGGTACAGAGTTATATTTCAATACATGTATATAGTGTGTGATGATCAAACCAGGGTAATTAATATATTCATCATTGTAAACCTTTATCATTTCTCTGTGATGAGAACATTTGATCTCCTTTTTTCTAGCCATGAGAACATACAATAAATTATTGTTAATTACAGATGCCTAGTACTACTGTATATCACTAGAACTTATTTTTCCTACCTAGCTGTAATTTCCTGTTGATTAACCAACCTCTTACTATCCCTCCTCCCCTTCCCAGTCTCTAGTAATCACAATTGTGCTCTCTACTTTTAGAAGCTCAACTCATTGGTTTTTAGCTCCCACATGTGTCTGAGAACATGCGGTATCTGTCTTTCCATGCCTGGCTTATTTCACTTAACATAATGAAATGTCCAGGCTCACTCATGTTGATACAAATGACAGGATTTTATTCTTTTTCATGACTGAGTAGTATTCCATCGTGTATATATACCACATTTTCTTTTCTTTTTTTTTTTGTCCTTTTTGTGACCAGTAAGGGGATCGCAACCCTCGGCTTGGTGTCGCCTGCCCCGCGCTCAGCCAGTGAGCGCACGGGCCATCCCTATGTAGGATCCGAACCCGAGGCGGGAGCGCCACTGCACTCCCAACGCCGCACTCTCCCGAGTGCACCACGGGCCTGGCCCTATACCACATTTTCTTTTCTTTTTTTTTTTGTCCTTTTTGTGACCAGTAAGGGGATCGCAACCCTCGGCTTGGTGTCGCCTGCACCGCGCTCAGCCAGTGAGCGCACGGGCCATCCCTATGTAGGATCCGAACCCGAGGCGGGAGCGCCACTGCACTCCCAACGCCGCACTCTCCCGAGTGCACCACGGGCCTGGCCCTATACCACATTTTCTTTATCTATTCATCTGTCAATGGATATCTAGGTTGATTCCATATCTTGGCTATTGTGAATAATGCTGCAATAAACATGGGGTGCAGGTATCTTTTTGGAATGTACCATAATTAACTTAAGCAACTTCATACTGACACCTTCCAGATGTTTCCAATTTACATTACACACCACACTATAATATGGAGCATATAAATACTTAGAATATTAAAAATTAGTTTAAATACTTAAAATAAATGTATGTATATTTTATTCTACTCTGTCATTTGGTTCTTTATATGTAAATTATCTGAGAGTTATTTTGGTTTGTGTGGATTGGTCTGCTCACTGTATATTCCCCCTCCTTCTAACGCCCTTCCTTGTGCTGCACAGGATGGAAATCTAAAACCTGTTCCCACCCATCTGTGCAACTAGTGTTTCTGATGTGATTTAGGTTTTGTTGATCAAATTTACAGTCATGTGCCACATAGAGATGTTTAAGTCAACGTCGGACCATGTATAATTATGTGACAGTGGTCCCATAAGATTATGATATAGTATTTTTACTGTACCTTTTCTATGTTTAGATAAACAAATACTTACCATTTTGTTACAATTACCTAGAGTATTAAGTACCGTAACATGCTGTACATGTTTGCAGCCTAGGAGCTATAGGCTATACCATATAGCCTAGCTGTACAGTAGGCTACCATCTAGGTTTGTGTAAATATACTTATGATGTTTGCACAACGATCAAATCACCTAACATCACATTTCTCAGAATATATCCCTTTTGTTAAGCGACACATGAGTGTACTTATATGAGACTTGACTTTGCAAGTGAGCTGTGGACAGTGAAATGACATGCATTTCACTGATGCAGAAACTAGCAAAGCCAGCATGGTTTCAGATCTGGCAACTGTATAGCCACTTGCTGATTTGTCATCAATTCTCCTAGCTCAGACCTGCCACGTGGCCTTGGGAATCATTCCTGGAAATACAGCTTTCAGTCTTTTTATTTTTCAGTCCCCTTAATGATTCTGTAAGCCACTTAGTACCATGTAATAAATTCCTTTCTGCTAAAACCAGCTAATGAAGATACTGGGGTTTTGCAACTGAGTGTAACAGATCCTCAATAGTTCTAATTTTATTTTTCCCAAATATAATCCATTAACTAATTCATTCTCTTTCCACTGACTTGAAATGTAACTGTTATCATATTCCAAATATATATATTTGAGTCTTTTAAAATTTTTTTTTCTTGTTTATTCTACTGCCAATATCATACTTTTTTGATTACTGTGACTTTATGGTAATCTTTAATATGCGTTTGGGTAAGTGCCCCCTTTTAACCCAACATTTTATAAAGTTCTGGCTGTTTATATACATTCTACCTATTTTTTATGCCATTTCCTCGATATTTTATATTTTTTTTTGTAATTTTGAGAGTGACGTAATCTGCGGTGTATATTTTAACCAGCATTCTATAGAATGTATTGATTCGTACGTGTTTATTTTTGACTATCTACACTCTCCCCCGCAAACTCTTTCAGGGTTTTTATAATTTTCAGGTACCCAGAGGCTATCAGAACATCAGTTTTATCCATAAAATGATAGTGTTTCTTCTTTATAATGCTCACACTTCACCTTATCTTATTCTGTAATGTTATAATTAATATAGTATGGTATCCTTTCCATCATTGGACATCAGTGAGATCACGAGAAGAGAAAATCTTTATGGTTTGTCAGTTTCCTTGAGGCTCAAATGGTATCTACTGAGTTGCATTCCTCTTTGACTATGATGCAGCACATAATCACCCACCCTTTGGTCCATTCGTTCAAAGATTCCTTTGCTTAGCATGATCTTACTATTCTGTATTTAGCCACAAATGATCTCATCCTTTTCCCAGTGGAAGATAACCCACATTTATATCAGTAGGAGCCCCTGTTCTCTGAGTCCAGATCTCTTCCTGATAACCATTTCTTCTGTATTTGGACTTCTGTGTCAAGGCCATAATGTGCAAAAGCTATTTCTGAGTATGCATTAGAATATAAAAGAGAATTTGTAAAGATTTGAAAGAATGGAAATATCCTGAGTTCCTTGAGAGTGGAGAGAAATAGGCACATGTTGTTGTGTAAATGAATCCCAAGAGCTTTCTGAACAACTACTTGGTAATATGTTTCAAGATCCTTGTAATGTGCATATGCTAAGTTAATGAAAATCTTGGTTGAAAATAACAGGAAGCAACTTGAGTTGTTGTAAATGAAGAAAAGGGGTTGTGGAGTTTACTATAAAAATAAAGAAGTGTCACAGGCAACGCAAGGGCAGAGCTGCAGCTGGGCCTTAAAAAAGTGTTCAAACCAGGATACTCTGAAAGGTGCCAAGAGTTCAGTTCTTGAGTTTCATGTCTTTTTCTTCAGTGGATGTTTCTGTTGTCTGTACTCAACTGTTCACATTTGTCCTTGTCATAAAGCTTGGATCCTGGAGGTACTATGTGTGGCTTCTGATAGCTAGCATACACTCTCCAAACTGTCCTTGATCTCATATGTTCCTCTATGACCCTGGTCTTTAGGGTCCCTATATAGCCACTTGGCGTTCTGAGCTCTCAATTTTTGGCTTCAGTCTGTCCTCAGATTTTGTTCAACATTTATACTCTGCTATTCTCTCTTCTCCCAGGTGTCTACTTTAGTTCTGGGCTTAGCAATCAGCTGTATCTGGCATCTTATCACTAAAGTGTCTCAAACTACTCCTTCAATATGGAGATAAGTGACTTTTAAAATCTTCTGTTCTATAATACATTGATTCTCAAATAAATTACTGACGCCTTCTGTAATTAGGGTAAATGTTAGAACAGAGATTGTATACTCATTTTGGTGTGGGGCGTACTTGAAAGAGAAATAGGACGTGTTCAAGGCATCATTCTACTTTGGGGCTGCCAGTCTCTCCCCTAGTATTGTCAGGACGTAGACAAACCGGGTCTCTCATTTCAGCTTTCTCGGCTTATAATAACTGAAGTGACTCAGCTTGGGATTTTATAAAACAATGAGTCAACCCAAACTAAGGAACAAATTATAGCACTTATGTTTAATAACCTTAGTCAGTGCAGCCTATCCCCTTCTCTCCATGTGAATATCTAGGGCGCCTCTATTGTTATGACTCGTTCTTATTACTAGGCTATTGGTTAAGTCTTGAGCCTGGAGTGATCATTACCAGGCAGGTTTTCTCTGGATAGTATGTCACATGGAATATACCATGTTAATTATCTTTTAAATTTAGACATGACAAAATGATTTCACAGAACTTCCTGGTTTGTAACAGACCAAGTTTAGGCTTAAGGTACTCTATGACTTCATCAACTTTTTCCATTCTTCTGGCTTTTTGGAGGTTATTTTTTGCTCTCTGAAATGTAGGGACATGGATGTTCTGTCTATTTTATAATGTTAATGGTTCGGGGGGAAAAATGCCGTCTTAAAAATTACTGAAGCTGTGACGGGGAGGGTTTAGAGACTTCACTGGCTTTAGGCAAGGGAAAGAGTTTTTTTTAAGTTGGATGTTTCCAGAAAGACTTGACCCATTAATCAGAAAGCCTTTCTTCTATGGTTGCTTTCTATTTACCAATATTTAACAACTCAGCAGCAGGAGGCAGAGTTAAGAGCTGTGCATTTATAGCCTTTCTGAGATAATGCTATTTTTCTAAAAATGGAAAACTTCATTAATAAATGTCCAACCTATTTATGGTTTTAATCATCATATCATTGTATGGGCTGATATTTTAAATATTAACATGTATGGGGAAATATATTTCTAAGAAAAAAGACAGGATACTTAATACAGTGATAATAATCTATGTTTAAGCATGCTAGAAGTAACTGGATGTAACAATCTGAAGTCATTGAAAATGTCTCTTGTTCATTCTTGATAGTAGTTTTCCAAAGGACTGCTAGTAGTTACCCATGACTGTTCACTAAAAGGGTATTTAAACAAATAAACCATCCTCCTTTTTAAAAATTGGCTCTAATTACCAGGCTTTCTTCTTTTTTCAACCAAGCATGTGAAGTTTTATAGTGTTGATTATTTTGATTATTAGTTAACTTGCCAATTGTGGTTAACAAATATTGCCTATGGAAAATTAACTGCTTTATTTTTGCAACTAGCACTCTTCTTTATAGCCTGAAAATTTTAATTTTCTTTTTTTTTTGGTTTTGGTGAACTATTCAGTCCACATGCTCTCCTAATCTTTTCATATGTGTGTCAGCTGCTGGTCACTATCCAAATGTTGAACTCATTCGACTAAGCACTGCCAGGGCCTTTTCTGTGTGCCTCCCTCCTTCCCCATTTCTGAAGACTTCTATTCCTTCTGAAAGCCCCTGTCTGGGAAAGATTATCTTGGCAAAGAAGGGGACTTTGGGAAAAGAGAGAGGGCAGCTTCTTTGCTGCCAAGCAGAAGTTGTGCCTCACTGACTTCAGAGAAATGTGGGCGGGAGGAGTGGGAAGCTCAGTGTCCCTTAGTCTCTAAGTGTAAGTGACCTCATTCTTTCCTTTCCTTAAATGACTTCAGGCCCACGAAGCAAAGAAAGATGCCTGAGAGCTTGACACTCAAGCTGACCAACCTTCTTTTTACATAGCCTTGGATACACTGATGTGACTGACCAACCTTCTTTTTACATAGCCTTGGATACACTGATGTGACATCCAACAATAGCAATGCATGATTTGGGGGCATTAGATTTGTCACTAGGTTGGTGACACTGAGTATGCCAAAACGAGTCATTTGAGGTATTTGTCCAGTTTCAGGGACTTTGTTACTACTGCACACCACATGGCCATCCTACCAGCAGAACAGTGTTCAAACAGTATGTGCTGGGGGGCAAACCAGTTGTTAAAATATTGAAATACTTCAAGGATCCTCTGGATTTTCCTTGGATCCACTGATCCAACAATAGCAATGCATGATTTGGGGGCATTAGATTTGTCACTAGGTTGGTGACACTGAGTATTCCAAAACGAGTCATTTGAGGTATTTGTCCAGTTTCGGGGACTTTGTTACTACTGCACACCACATGGCCATCCTACCAGCAGAACAGTGTTCAAACAGTATGTGCTGGGGGCCAAACCAGTTGTTAAAATATTGAAATACTTCAAGGATCCTCTGGATTTTCCTTGGATCCACTGAAGTGTTACAATCTGGCAAGAGTGGGGCCTTTCAGACCTTTCATGGATGGCAGCCTTTCTAATCTGTCAGTGCCTGGGCCATACCAGTTAGCAAATATTTTGATCGTTACTCCTAATACTGATCTTCTTTCTAGTTATTCCTTTACCAACTCATTCATTCATTCTTAATTCATTTATTCAACAAACTCTTACAAATTACCTGCTATGGGCAGGCAGATGCTAGAGAAACACTAGTGAATAAGATGAACAAGGTCCCTGATCCAGTGGGCTTCATTCTACTAGAATAAACAATAAACATGAACACAGTGGTATACATGAGATAATTTCAGTAGTAATGGGTGTTATGAAAGCAGTAAAAGCTAATGAGATCATTGCCAAGGAGGGGTTTATTAGGTAGAGGGATCAAGGAAAGCCTCCCAGAGGAGGAACATTCAACCCAGACTTGAATGGGCAGTCCTTGGGATATCTGTTGGGCTTGGTAGTGTGTCTAAGAGTCAGCAGGCTGTCCCCAGGCTTCTACTCCTTGTGTGTCTCACATATACCCAGAAGCCTGGCTCAGGTATTTCTTCGGCAGTGACCAAGGTAAAAGAGAAAGAACACATTTTTCCAGATTCTGCCTGTGTCACATTTGCTAGCATCAGTGGCTAAAAGAAGTCACATGGATGGATCTGGAGGCAAAGAGGGAAGGTGCCACAAAGTCTGATAAAGAAGAACTTTGGATAAAGTGAAGGGTGAAGAAATGGGTTCATTAATGCAATCAATCAACCATATGGCCTTCTGTTGACTTTTCTCTTTTAGCTAAAATACTTAAATTTTAAAAATTATTTTTTCTCCTTTTCTATAGTAATCTGTTCTTGTTGTGGATACACTGTCTCAGTATCTTCTCAAACTTCCCTAAGAATACTAACTAGAGTTTTTTTTCCTTAGATCTCGGCTCTGTAAAAAATTGCTTTTTCCTCAAGGGTCATTATTTTTTGTGATTTGCTCGTGTCTGCTAAGGCTTGGGGCTCTGCTCTTTTTGTGAAGGAAGGGGTTGACTAACATAAGACACAGCTGTGAGTTTTTCCCATGGGTCTTTCCTCCCATCGGCCTTTTCCATGAATAGGAGTCTTACTGCAGCCTTGGTTTACTTGGCAGGCTTTAATTTAGAGAGCAAAAGGGAGAAGCAAGCAGGCAAATACCAAAATGAAGATCGTTTTACTCTGAGGTCCTACTATGCATGAGGGCAACCCTGATCCTACACAGATAAACTTCTGATATTCTAGAAAATAGCTTCTATTTTTTGTTTGGGGTTAAACACTGGCACCGCTCACTGCTCTGTGTGGCCATGGGACTGGAACTAGTGAATGGCTGAGAGGAGTGGCTGTTCTATGGGCAGAGAGATTTCTGTTTCTTGTTCTGCTGCTGCTCTCTGTACCTGCCTCTCCCTAGCCAGAAGCCTCTCAAGAGTTTAGCCAGGAAGAATGGCTTCTACTTCATTGCATTGTGTTCTTGCTTCCTGTGCTCTGTGGTCTGTCACCATGAGCCCATCTGCTTTCCATCTTCCAGAAATTTTTCAAATCTTTAGTCTACTGAAGCCTCAGGTGGTGCGAAGAATGCGTGTGTCTCCTCTTCCGTCTTGAATGAGAAGTTCATCTAAAATTTAAAACCCAACAAAATCCCTCCCAAATTTAGATTTTCAAACATCAAATCCTTAAATTAAGTATATATCATTCATAATTATATATCACTGATAGCATCTTAATATTCACTTTTTTCTTGGTAACATACACACAAATATTAATTTTAAAGATTTCCTCTCTAAAGATATATACCCATAAAATTCACTGTTGATTGCCATTTGGTGCTACTCCAGGAGCAAATTGCCCATAGCATTGTAGGTTTAATCTAATTTTAACTGGACACTCTTGCCCTTAAAACTGTCCTACAGCTCTTAAAACCTTCTTTATCTGGGAAAGACATATTTAGATATAAATGAGGATTTTTTTGAAGCCTCTCTACTGGAAAAGCTCAAGTAAAGTAGATCTTTCTGCCCCCCCCACCCCCCACCTGCTCCGAGCAAAGAAATTTCCTGGCAATGAACTGTTCTCAGGCCAATGATTCTACCCAAGAGAATCCAGGCTCACAACCGCTTCAGGCAAATTGCCCACCCTGCACTGCTGGCCTGCAGCCAGGGGTTGTCCGACAACACAAAGCTCTGGTTTAGTTGTCCCATCTTTGAGTTTAAGATTTAGAGAGGGGGAGCAGTTCTTTCATCCCTTTGCCTTGAAGTTTTGGTGGGAGGCTTCTCCCTTTTTCCTGGCTTGGAGAAATGAAAAGAACATACACAATGTCATCATGAATGGCTGTCAACACATAACAGCCTACCCTTTTTTTCAGAACACTGGAAAACATCCCTGGCGAGAATTTTGTTTGACCATTGAATCATGAAAAGTGTATAATTATAAATCCTAGAACTTAGAAAATATTTTGGATTGCTTTAGAATCTGTTATTTTCAATTAACCAGTATGTACAAAACAAGAAAAGAATATATACTAAGTTAAATGGGCCTTTATATGAACACTGTAATTACTATACTTCCATGGGCACTCTTGTACCCTAAATATCTCTCAACATTTGAGCTATTTCCAATTAAACTATATTATTTAAATTGAACTATTTTACTTTTTTTGTTTACATTAGGTAGAAGGTAGAAAATTTGGGATGGGACCAAATGGCTCAGACCATGATATCTAGTTGTACACGCTAGTATGTGACCAGTCATGTGTGTCTCAGTGTTCACAGTCCAGGAGACACACAGAGGAGCTTTCTCTGTAGGGATCAGTGAGGATCCAGGGACACCACATGCAATCCTGGGCCAAATGGCTCAGACCATGATATCTAGTTGTACACACTAGTATGTGACCAGTCATGTGTGTCTCAGTGTTCACAGTCCAGGAGATACACAGAGGAGCTTTCTCTGTAGGGATCAGTGAGGATCCAGGGACACCACATGCAATCCTGGATCCCCTTTCCCAGCTTTCATGAGGTCAGGTAATGCCTTTACCACTTGCCCAGATCCCATCCTGAAGAAGGATAGAGGATGGGTCAATCCTGAGAATCTGAGAGCCACAGAATTTCATATGAGGTGACTTGAGTTCCTTAGGGAACTGTTCAAATAATGATATCGGATGAACTTTAATTTAGTAAACTAAAGGTATTTTTCCTCTTTCTGCAGCAGGTGGAAATACTTGAGGAAACAAGACGTTCCATTTTCTGTATTTTTCTCTGGTTGTGAATAAATCTGTGAACTCTGATAGTATATGTATTTAATGACCTATTTCTCCACCTTGGAATACAAATGTATTCACATTTCTCACTTTTCTAATTACTAATTCAAACACCCACAATTTCTTCCCCTTGAGTTCTCTTCTTCTATATCCTTGATTGACCAGGGGACCAGCCAGAAGGGACTAGTTCTGCTTTGACATTCCAGAAGAGACCGGCAACTGGAAGGAGGGATCATGGCACCAGCTCTTCTGCTGAAGTGGTTGTCCACAACAGTGCTGCTGAGGGAGACCTGTCCTGCGCAGCCCAGTGGTTGCTTGTCCACCCTTACACTGATGTCATTGCTAGTCAAAACCCATGCCTGTGCTTTGGCGAGGGTTTGGACCAGTAAACCTTTTCGTGGGTCACTGGTCCAGAGGTGCTTCCCACTACAAGCCTCATGTTGCTACAGGACCAGCCTCCCCTCCCAAATTTCATTCCCTGTGTTGAGCTCTAGTACCATCTGAAACTTCCCTTTCCTTCTGGTGAGTGTTTCTCAGGGACTTTGCTATTCTTTCTTACTAAAAGAACTTGGCTGGACCATCACAATATATTCTGACAAGTTCTCTTAACTTTGAATCTCAAGCATAAGGAGTTGAATTTCCTCCAGGAAACCACTGGCTTCCTGAAAATTACTCTAACTCACCTTCAGGGTATATCAAGGTATTTATGGGAAAAACAGACTGTCAAGCGACAGAAAGGTTCTCCTTTGTCCTTCAGCCATGAAATTAATGACCTCATCCTACACTTGCTTAACTAAGCAGGGCCCCTCAAGTGATGTATCCTGTTTCTGCTATTTGAAATTCATCCCTAAAATACAGGTATTATACAAGGATTTTTTTTACAGCATTATTTAAAATGATGCAAAATGTATAACAATTCAACATCTTACATTCTCATTTGTTTAGGTATTTCTTTGGGTTTTTCTTTTGTTGCTGGAAAACTTTTGTGGAGATGCTCTTCTCTCTAGAATTTGTTCCTAGTTTTAAGACCATTGTTTCCTTTGCCACAGATGTTTTCACAGTGCATAATATCTGAGTTGCTTGAACACAAACTTTTTCCTTGGCCCTTGAGAATACCTAAAACAATTGGAGAGGTTATGTTAAATGTCTCCAAGAGAGAGTAGAGAGAGGAAAATGCTCTTTTTTTGATGAGTGGGGTATGAAAGCAGCAAGAGAATAGAAATAATTCTTCAGGCTGAGAAGGGGACTGAGGTCTTTGAGTTCCAGTGTTGGCAGAAACCCATACTATAGGTGCCTTAGAGAGATGGCATGACCCTCAGGGTGGATGTTTGTTTAGAGCACCTAACGAGATTGGGCTGTAGGCACAGGAGTTCCTAGACTGACTCTATGATGATTTGGATGCCCAAGTGTGGCATGAAAGTGGCAAAGGTCCCAAACTTCAAGTGATTAAATAGACTTGAACTATGGGCATCTCAGTGACGGCCAGTGGAGCCAAAACCTAGAACGTCCGTCCCAAATACTGTGTTCCGCTTAAGACCTCAGAGCCTTTGCATTATCCACTCTGACAGGCTTTAGAAGGTCTAATAAAGACTAATAATAAAAGTGAATTTCTGCTTTGAGTCAAAAGATCATGACTGTGCCAACTACTGATCTTGTCATCTTTGTGCATCATTTTTCTTGCTCACAAAGTAAGGTTATCTCTATTAAGTTTCTATAATTCTATCTTTGAATATTTAAAAATCTGAATCTTCAGAAAAGTGACATGGGTTCTTCATTGCCTCAGGATACATTTTCAGAGGAGGCTTTTTGGA